>NC_083484.1:4275000-4377500 GCF_030014155.1 Tachysurus vachellii
GGACTGAGAGAAAAAATATGTAAACATTGCGCACGTAACAAAACTGACCCAAGCAATCGGCCATAACGCGTTACAAACACAAGCAGAATCTGCAGATTCCACCGGTATAAGTATGAGCACACTGTGACCAAAACTCACAGAACCTGAAGTAGAAAAACACTTTTTATTAACCACCAATATAAAGTTCATATGGTAATATATAAATAATATAAACTGGTAATATACTTATTACTTATACCACTCACTCACTTATTTTCTACCGCTTATCTGAACTACCTCGGGTCACGGGGAGCCTGTGCCTATCTCAGGCGTCATGGGGCATCAAGGCAGGATACACCCTGGACGGAGTGCCAACCCATCGCAGGGCACACACACACACACACACGCAATCACACACTACGGACAATTTTCCAGAGATGCCAATCAACCTACCATGCATGTCTTTGGACCGGGGAGGAAACCGGAGTACCCGGAGGAAACCCCCGAGGCACAGGGAGAACATGCAAACTCCACACACAAAAGGCGGAGGTGGGAACCCCGACCCTGGAGGTGTGAGGCGAACGTGCTAACCACTAAGCCACCGTGCCCCCTTACTTATACCAGAATTATTCAAATATACCTTGTAGTTTATGAGATATACTCATTTAAATTAAGCATGTCGTTATCAATCAAGGGGCTCAAAAATACCTTTAGAGTTGAACAGGATTAATCATGTGTAGTTGACCAGGCATTCACTGTTATCCTTCACATATTTACCCAGTTCGGTGTTTTGCCACCTGACGCTAACCTACAGAATGTTTTTGTGTTTTAAGTCTTGCTATATTCTAATCTTCACGTGATATGAGGCTTACATGGCTCAATTTCTGATTAATGTCTGTTGCTAAGCATCTAGTCATAACATTGTAACACCGCACCACATTGTTTCACACTGTACACGTTTAGCACCGCAATGTGCGTTAACGTTATAAATGTGAAACATTCCTCTAGTTAGGGTTAAACGGAGGGTTTAGAAGGACGATAAACGCAGTGTGAAAAGCCCTTTTGTGTTATGCTGCCTGTAACGTAGCATGAGCAGCAGTGCAGGTCTCAGAAGAAGCTCTGTTAAACTTTGCCCTTTCTGATTGGTAGCTGTTGTTTGATCGTGTTAAAATAAATGTTTGTGGTAACCTGTTACCTAGTAACCTTTTAATAATTTTATTTAATGTGTGTGTGTGTGTGTGTGTGTGTGTGTCTGGGTGAGTTGAATGAAGCAGAATGTTTACACAACAGATATATGGGCGTAAACACAGGAGCCCCTATAAGAGATCAATGTGCCAGGATCAAGGCTTCAGGCCAGGAAATGATAAACTCCATATACATACATATACCTCAATTCTTCTGTTCCATCAATAGCGAGACTGATTCTGATTCAGTTCAGTTCAATTTTATTTTTATAGCCCTTTAAACAATGGACGTTGTCTCAAAGCAGCTTTATAGAAGATAAGAAATATTATACAAAAGGTTTATTATACAAAGATTAATATTATACAAAAGTTCAAGATTAATACAAGACTTATGACGTGATGTGACATACAGCTAAGTACGGTGACCCCATACTCAGAATTCGTTCTCTGCATTTAACCCATCCAAAGTGCACACACACCACAGCAGTGAACACACACACCATGAACACACACCCGGAGCAGTGGGCAGCCATTTACGCTGCGGCACCCGGGGAGCAGTTGGGGGGGTCCGGTGCCTTGCTCAAAGGCACCTCAGTCGTGGTATTGTCGGCTCTAGACTCAAACTCACAACCTTAGGGTTACAGTAGGAAACAAACTCTCTAACCATTAGGCCACGACTTCCCCATTAGGCCACGACTTATAATTAAATGTGTTTGTATTTATCGCAAAGTCTGAGGTGACTGTGGTGAGGAAAAACTTAACTCTCTTCCTTAGATGGAAGAGAAAGAAACTTTGAGAGGAACCAGACTCAAAAGTGAACCTCATCCTTATTTGGGTGACACTGGAGGGTGTGATTATAAATGATTATAAACACCAGAGAGTGTTATTATGAATAATGTCCTTTCTACAGTCAGATACAGTCTGACAATTCTGTATTGATTTGGAGGTTGTTTTCCTCAATGACCACATGGAGATGACATCTTCTTTTTGACTCATGAAGCGGAACACAACTGAAACTGGTACTGTACATCTATAGATGATGAGAAAAGATAAATCGACTTCTATCCTGACTCACGGAGTTGTTTCTCTCCAGCACCCAATGTTGTTACCTTCTCCTTCGACGTGGGGAACGGACCGGTGGAGCTGAACGTTCACTCACCCGTGCCGTTAAACGACGACCAGTGGCATCGAGTCAGCGCCGAGAGAAACGTCAAAGAGGCCGTGCTTCAGCTGGATCAGCAACACAGACAGGTTCGAGCTGCACCTGCTCAGGGACATACACGCCTGGAGCTCTACAGCCAGCTGTATGTGGGTAAGATACTCAAACACACACATTCAATTCAATTCAATTCAATTCAAGTTTATTTGTACTGTATAGCGCTTTTTACAATAGACATTGTCTCAAAGCAGCTTTACAGACCATAAACATCGAACAAAAGGTTAATATAAAGAATAATATAAAGATTAATAGAATACAAAATTCAAGATTATTATTAGATATATATTTAGTTCACAATGTGTATGTATTTATCCCCAATGAGCAAGTCTGAGGAGACTCAGGCAGCAGTGGCAAGGAAAAACTCCCTTAGATGGTAAAGGAAGAAACCTTGAGAGGAACCAGACTCAAAGGGGAACCTCATCCTCATATGGGTGACACTGGAGGGTGTGATTACAAATATACAGTCAAACAAATGTTGTATTGATGCAAAAGATCACATGGAGTTCACATCTAGTTCACTTTAGTATCGCAGAGTCCAACTGGAGCTGGTAGATCTCTAGATGCCTCAGGACTCGTAGAGTCGGCCTCATCTCAGTGGAGGTCCAAAATCTTCATCGCACAGAAGACTATGGTCCAAAAAAATCCAAGAAATGTCACTCTAAAATAGAAGTCTGTGCCACTGGTCTCTGGTAACTGATTAGCTAATGTAATCAACAACTGCTAATGTAAAATAAATATGGTTGTTTGGCTGTCTAAAAAAAAAAAAAAAAGGTTTTGCCAGAAACCAAAAATATTGAAGTGAAATTAATGAATTGTAAAATATAAAAAAAATTCCCCATTATGATTATGACGGTATGAACATGTGCTGTTTTTTTCTCAATCGCTTAAGAAAGATCTCACAGAGCTCAGGAAAGGACTTGTATATTCCTGTCAAATTCATAAACCCAAATAACTGCTTTACTCCCAAACCCAGTGAGAAATCCAGCCCTGATTAGATCCTGTATCTCAACCTCATTTGTACACAATCGTGCCTCCGAGCATTCTGTCCTTCTAGTAGCTTCAAAATTTCCAATTCAAAGATTAGATCTGAAGAATGTATGACCTGCATATCAATGCCCTCATTAAACACGCTGCTCTCTCGGTAATGAGCTTTCGAAACCGTTTTTAAGCCATGAGGTCAGTCACAGATCACCATCACTGATATTTTTTTGGTCAGGGGGGGTTTATTGATGTGGTAAAATTAATTTATGTATTTATTTATTAACATTTAGCGGTATCTTTGAACCATCAATGTTACATTTACAAATATGTATCTCAAAAAAAGATCAATATCCTTCACAACAATTTTTTCAATGATATTCTGATATGGGCACGTGGTAGCCTAGTGGTTAAGGTGTTGGGCTACCAAACAGAAGGTTGTGAGTTTGATCCCAGGTCCACCAAGCTGCCACTGTTGGGCCCCTGAGCAAGGCCCTTAACCCTCATATACTCCTCTGTATAAAATGTATAATGTAAGTCGCTCTGGATACGGGTGTCTGCCAAATGCTTTAAATGGAATATTGACTGGTTAGGTTAAAATACTTTGAGTACAGTATAACCCTGTTCCTAAATTACAAATTAAAAGTATAAGAAATAAATTCAAACAAATACATTTCCATACATTTTAAGTAATTCCATGCAAAATGCAACCGTTCTACTTTCACACCTGATATTCATTTAAGAAGAAAATGTAGACAGCGGCAGCAAAGAAACCCAGAAAACGCCATACAGTAGGTGACGGTGAACTCCATTACCCATCAGCCCTAGCACTTCACACACAACTGTTTGATGTAGGTCTCCATAGAGCGCTGCAGGGACGATGTATTTTTGTAGCCCGACTCGGAAGCAAAAATCATCCTGGTTCCTTCGATTGAAAAGTCTGTAGGATTTTTTTAATTTTGCTTTCTGATTATTGTAGCGTCATCACCACTAAGCTTTAAACATTTTCAACTCATTCTTTTATTTAAAACGGTGGATGACTCTGAATGGACGCGGATGAGTCTGAATGGACGTGGATGACTCTGAATGGACGTGGATGACTCTGAATGGACGTGGATGTGTCTGAATGGGCATGGATGAGTCTGAATGGACGTGGATGAGTCTGAATGGACGTGGATGTGTCTGAATAGACGTGGATGAGTCTGAACGGACGTGGATGTGTCTGAATGGACGTGGATGAGTCTGAATGGACGTGGATGTGTCTGAATGGACGTGGATGAGTCTGAACGGACGCGGATGAGTCTGAATGGACGTGGATGAGTCTGAATGGACGTGGATGAGTCTGAATGGACGTGGATGTGTCTGAATGGACGTGGATGAGTCTGAATGGACGCGGATGAGTCTGAATGGACGTGGATGTGTCTGAATGGGCGTGGATGACTCTGAATGGACGTGGATGTGTCTGAAAGGACATGGAGGAGTCTGAATGGACGTGGATGACTCTGAATGGACGTGGATGTGTCTGAAAGGACGTGGAGGAGTCTGAATGGACGTGGATGAGTCTGAATGGACATGGATGAGTCTGAATGGACGTGGATGTGTCTGAATGGACGTGGATGAGTCTGAATGGACGTGGATGAGTCTGAATGGACGTGGATGTGTCTGAATGGACATGGATGTGTCTGAAAGGACGTGGAGGAGTCTGAATGGACATGGATGAGTCTGAATGGACGTGGATGTGTCTGAATGGACGTGGATGAGTCTGAATGGACGTGGATGAGTCTGAATGGACGTGGATGTGTCTGAATGGACGTGGATGAGTCTGAATGAACGAAAAGTTAGAGTTGGACTGGAAGTCTATAAATTTAAAACATACCAATTGAGAATCTAATTTGGGTCTGATATAATCTGACTCCCCTGTCATATCTTTTTTTTTTTTTTTACTATTAACTAAGAATTGAACATGTATGTCATGTAATGTGTGGCCATGTGTATTGAATTTCATACTGAACATCTTGGGAGTAAATACTTTAGGCAACAAGTTGTGTTCATGTTGTCTGTGTGTCATTTCTCTCAGATTGTAACACTAAAAAAGATAAGAACTGTTTTTTTCTGTTAATTCTGCAGGAACAGCAGGAGGACAGAGAGGCTTCCTGGGATGCATCCGCTCCCTGAAGATGAACGGCGTGACCCTCGACCTGGAGGAAAGAGCAGAAGTCACTCCCGGAGTGAAACCCGGATGCTCGGGTCACTGCACCAGTTTCGGGATGTACTGTCGCAACGGAGGGAAGTGTGTAGAGAAGTACAACGGCTACTCGTGTGACTGCAGCGACACGGCTTACGACGGACCCTTCTGCACTAAAGGTGCTCCAGAAGGTTTCCTTATAAAACTTTCCCTAAATAATTGCAGTTGTGTTTTGCTGTCAGCTCTCCATGTTGCTGTTTCACTAAGGGAAGTTGTGTTTATTTTGCAGACGTGGGAGCTTTCTTCGAGGCAGGAACGCTGGTCCGTTATAACCTGGTCCCGGAAGTGAGTTCTAGCATGGACGGAAAGGATTCGAGCCAGTCGCTGTCCACAGACTTAAACCTGACCCGAGAGGACGTGAGCTTCAGCTTCAGCACATCCAGCACTCCCAGCATCCTCCTGTATGTCAGCTCGAGGAGCCAAGACTACATGGCTGTGGTGCTGCGACGTAACGGTAAGCTCCTGCTGACCGATCAGAAACACGAAAACAAAAATCTGAAATTACAGTACAGCATTCTCTAGTTTTATGGTGTTGGTTGTTGATTGTCTGAGCGCCTCTGTCCTTTTTCAAATGAATTCATGTAGGCATGACAGATATGTGAAGGTATCACATGCTCTTTAAATATAACACAATTTATTTTGACCTCCTGTTTTATTTATTTCATATAAGTTGATGATGCTACACAAAATCTTAAGGCAACAATGCATAAGATATAATTAAAACAAACAAAAAAAAAATAAATTGTCAAGATATTTGTATTTTTTTGTATTTCTATTTATCCATCAATTATTATTATTATTATTATTATTATTATTATTATTATTATTATTATTATTATTATTATTATTGTTGTTTTAATTTTTTTTATTTGTATTATTTTTTTATTTGTATTATTTATTTATTTATTTATTTATGTTTTTGTTTTTTGTTAGCTCATAGAAATGTTCACAAATGTACAAATACAAAAGCCAGCCAGTTCTTCTTCCCTGCATCATTTTTACAAGCTGTCTCATACATTGGATTTGGGGTCATTTAGAATAGTGCAGAATATAATCAATTGTCCAGCTTTATTTTCAAAGGTGATATTTAGTGCCTTCAGTTTGGACTCCTGTTTCCTGAGAGTACTGTAGGCACATTCTGTCTCCTGCTCTTCACTTCTCAAGCCAAGTACATTTAATTCCGACTCCTGTTTCTTGTAATACAAAGGGATGATGATGTTTCTGATAAACCGCAGATGATGAAATGATGATGAAAGTGAACTTTCTGTCTTCCTCTATCAGGTTCTCTCCAGCTACGATATAACCTTGGTGGTCTGCTCGAGCCCTTCGCTGTCGATCTGGATCAGCGCAATTTGGCCAACGGACAGCCGCACAGCGTCAATATCACTAGAACAGAAAGAGAAATCCATGTCCAGGTGAAAATCTCCTTTGTTTATTTTTTGTGCATTTGTGCCGTAGAACACAATGTTGTTTTTTTTTTGGCGTCTCTGCAGCTTGCTTATTTTGGGTTGTACATTTCAAAATGGTGATTAAAAATGGATAGAAAAATCTCCTTCATGTTCCACAAGGCCAAGTTGGAGCTTATTTACAGCTCATTAGCAGAGATCGTTAAAGCTGGGTGGTTTGCAGAGAGTTTGAAGCCTCAGGGAAGCTTTTCATAGCGATTCATCTCTGAGTCAGCCATTAGCTCCCTGTGATAAAGGTAAATAAGCTCAAAGCTATTAAATGCTGTCACCTTATCTCGTGATACCACTACGTCAAGCTCTTTGTTAGCGAGATCCACCGAGATGTTTTTATTCAGTCATTCATTCATCTTCGGGGGACCACTTTATCCTGGTCTAGTGAATCCTGAGTCTTAGGAACAGTTGGTACTTGAAGCAATAACTAAATAATAATAATAATAATAATAATAATAATAATAATAATAATAATAATAATAATAATAATAATAACAACAACAACAACGATAATACTACTACTACTACTACTACTACTACTACTACTAATAATAATAATAATAATAATAATAATAATAATAATAATAATAATAATAATAATAATAATGCACATGTTTGAATCTTTGTCGGATTTTTTTTCATAGCTGGACCACTACCCTTTGGTCATTTACACCCTACCTGAAGCCTCAGACATTCAGTTCAACTTGGTCAAATCTCTCTTCCTAGGAAAAGTCTTTGGTAAGTGCACTTTCATAGCATTTAAGCCCATAAAAGATCTTGAGGAACTCCATCTCCCAGAATCCTCTCCTGACTAGTAAGCCTTCATCTCAGCCAATTCATTCAGGTTCCATTTCCTATGTTCTCTTGTACCACTTTTTTAAGAAAGCTTACCAGACAGGTACATACAGTACTGTACGTTGTCAGATATGAAGCTTGCTAGACTCATTTTTAGTAACTGTTTTGGTAAGAGTCGATGCTGGTTTGAGGCTACTAGTTTATAATTTGGAAAAACTAAATTTGTTTGGAATAAACAGACCTGCACAAATGTCTAGGTATTCAGCTGGAACGATGTAGATGAGGTTGATGAACTTTCAAGACTCACAAACCATGCTGGTTTCCTCTCCTTGAATTTTCCACCAACGCTTCAGGGTTACAGTAGTACAGTAGGGCTCATACTTTCAAAACCTTGACACACAAAACTTCATACATATACTCAGTGAGCTTATGTTTACAGGAAGCAAATGACATAGAAGGCTTTTGTTCTAAAATTCAGATGCATTCAATATACATCATGCAGCACACCATATGCTCCATTTCTAAATCTCTTTCATTCTCTGTTTCTTGCAGAAACCGGCCCCATCGACCCAGTGCTGATAGAGAAGTATAACACTCCTGGCTTCATAGGCTGTCTCTCTAGAGTGCAATTTAACAGCATCGCTCCTCTGAAGGCAGCTCTTCGTTCTTGGCACTCTGTTTCCATCTCGCACGAGGGTAAACTGGTCGAGTCCAACTGTGGAGCGTCGCCGCTCACTGTCTCACCGATGTCCACTAACACTGACCCCTGGCACCTGAATGCGGGTACAAAAACTATTGGCTGTGATTGATGGGCTGTATTGTGCACAAGCAAACTTCATAATTCCTTAGTCAACTTTCATTAAGGTTCAGATTGTAGATGCCACCGATTACGATAAGAAGTTATCAATTAATGCTTTATACTTAGGTTGGATTGTAAAAATTCTTATGAATATAATTGCTCACTGAAGGTGACAGTAATATAGAAGCTTTATCAACACATGGCTGACATGATTTTTCCTGTAGGTGCTGATTTCCCGTTCAATGAGGAGAGAGTTGTGCCAGACGGGGTGAACAGGAATTCAGCAGTAATTGGTGGTAGGAGCTTTCCAGAGTCTGTTGCATAAGGCTCCATTTCATGTCTAAAGAATTTCTCACTCTTTTCTCTTCAGCAGTATTTTTTTTAAAAATAGCACACAACTTGTATTCTCCTTTCCCTTCTTGATTTAGGCATCATTGCTGTGGTGATCTTCACCATCCTGTGCACTCTGGTGTTCCTGATACGCTACATGTTCCGCCACAAGGGAACGTACCACACCAACGAGTCCAAAGGAGAAGAACGATTCGAATCTGCTGATACAGCCATCATCAGCGCAGAACCCAATTTTACAGAGACCATCGAAGAAAACAAGAAGGAGTGGTTCATCTAAAGCACCTCTGATGAAGCACATACAAACTGTTTGAGACTCTGACTGAGGATTGGGAACAATTAAAACCCCCTTCCTTTGCAACGATTTTTGTTTCTTCTCCTTTCTTTTTCTGGATCCCTTTTTCTCTGTATGTTTCTTTGTTCCTCTTTCTCCGTCTATCCTCCGTCTGCCAGCAGATCATCGAGGCAGATTCAGCAAGTGCTTTATGATGGTCTCTTCTTTTCTGGCCACACATGAAGCTGTGTGGTCGTAAAGGAGCTGATGGATGAGACTGAGAACGAGGACTAGAGTGACTTGGTGGACTCTGGCCTGGCTTTCTGTAGTTTCTGTGCTCAAGAGAAGAATACAAAGACCAAGTCATGGAAGGGTGATAAATGTATATCCTTTGTGCAGGAAGTGCAGATCTCCAAAGCTCATACTTTGGAAATTCAGTAGTTCTGATGACAGGGTAGCCATGTCAAAGGCCAGGGATTTAACATCCAAGACCTCACATGTATCGCTGGTGCCTGAGTCCTTTGAAATGGAGCCTTCAAGTTCACACTAATCTATCAAGAAAGAGAGAGAATTTCTGAAAGTCTGAAGTAAAACATGATTAGCTATATTGGCCAGATGATGAACTTCACAGTGACATGATGATGCTGTAACCCTGGCTGGTCAGAGTGTTTTGTCCCAGCACTCATCGCAGAGTGCAGTTTCATAAAAAATGCTGTGCATTTGTTAAACACAATAACTTTACAATATGGTTCTTTTGTGTTCTTTTGTAATTAGCATGTACAAGGCTATAATGGTACAGGTATGCAATGGTATGATGATGTACTCTATGTCTATAATTATTGTATTGGTCCAGACTGTAATTTGTAGACAATTCTTGCTGTTCATTTCAATAAACCCACAATTAAAATGGCTTACTTGGATCCAGACTTGTTTAGCAGCACCTGCTGAACAAAAACCAGAGAATGCAAGATGTTCAGTCTAACCATATTAGAATCCTACATCCAGATCTACATATGGACCGGAATTAAGATGTTGTAGATATGGTAAACACTCTCAGGAGAAAAGGGTGCTAAACTATCGGTATGTCAGCTGTTCAACAACCTTTAAACTTCTATTACAATTTATTTTAAATGCTACTGAAATACTAATTACTTAATTTGAGTGACAGATGACTAAAGAAGGTTACTATCTGACAGATTCTGTTTATTTGGTTAGCGTTTTTTTTGGTTGGTTTTTCATAATAGTGGGGCAGCATATTGCCTGACCCGATTAACTTAGTTATTATTACACCTTGTGGTTAAAATTAGGAACTGCATCCAGCTCTAAAAGAAGTCCATTGGCGCAGGAATCACACTGCCCTAAGCTCAGTTTATGAACGCTTTTAAGTTTCAAAGTCAGATTGTAAGTGCGGACAGTGTGTATACACAGTGTATAGCCTTCACTGCAAAAGATTGTGTGATAAAAGGAGATCAAGTGGATAGCCTTTAGACTTAAAGGTGGGGTCTCCGTTGTTTGAAAGCCAATGTTGACATTTGAAATCACCAAAACAAACACGCCCCTAACCCAAATTTTGATAGCTCCGCCCCACACATACACAGACAAGTATAACCCAAGTATAACCCAGACAAGTATTATTGCGGAACCTGTTGGGGCAGCGGACCAAGGGTATATTTTTATCAATAAATGAACTCAATGAGTAATACTATGGTAATACAAATGTGTTTTTGTAGTACTGTGTGTTGTACCGTGAAAGGTTTAGCTCCGTTTCACGCGGAAGACGTTCAGTTCTCTCCAGCGCTGGAAAGCTGATCCTATATTAATCCTATATAAAATATTATCCTGCTTCTTGCCTTATTGTAAGCCTTTCTTTGATTTCTTTCTTTGTTTTTATCCGCCATGTCAAAGTTAAATCCGCTTTCTGCTAATGTCACACATGCGCACTGAACACTCTCTCCGCCCATATTGAAAAGACACGACCCTTTCTGCTCATTGGCTACACGTTAGTTTTGTTTTTGTTTTGTTTGGTGGCCCAACGCAGTTTTCTGAAGCATTTCTCAAACAACGGAGACTCCACCTTTAATTCACCTTTAAAGTCAAGGTTGCCCAAGGTTCACTGATGCACATAGGAAGAGAAGGCTAGATTGCATGGTCCAAATACACAAAAGATCTACAGTAGCACAAATTGCTGTTCATGCTGGTTATGATAGAAAGGTGTCAAAATACACAGCGTAGCAAAGTCTGATCACCTCACAGTTTACAGGACTTAAAGAATCTGTTGCTAACATCTTGGTGCCTGATATCACAGCACTCTTTCTAAGGTCTTATGGAGTCTGTGCATCAAAGGGCCAGAGCTGTATCAGAGGCACAAAGTTGACCTACATCATATTAGGCAAAGTGGTTTTAATGTTATGGCTGATCGGTGTATATTAGTCCTGGAAAGGTGCATGTGGTATACTTTTAAAACTTGAAAGTTAATTACAACACAGTTATGTGCTTTAGATCTTTAGAGTATACTACATCCACAATTTAATGTGACAGATACAAAATATACAAAAGATAATGGTACCCTGAGAGTGACAAGGTTAATTAAGCACCTTAATTAGCAATTAATTAAGCACCTTTTTTTCTGAGAGTGTGTGACAGGAGTAGTGGGACACTGTGCTTTTTCTTTTGTCGAATAAAATTGTATACTGTTTTTCCAGGAAATTTCTGATTTTGTTAGTAACCGTGGCATTATAAGTCATGAAAGAAGAAAATAATAAAACTAAAAATCTCTATAGATATTAATATGAATTTATGTTTAGAATGAATACACAATAATGTATATGATATATATATATATTAGATCTTATATGATATATATATATATATATAAACAGTATAATGAGCAGAGTTTCTGAAAATAAAGCTACTGTGTACAATACATGAGAGAAACACCTGTAAACTTTTTCTTTCTAATTTCAATGTGAAACGTACAAAATAAATAGTATTGACACTATAATAAAATAAAGAGTATAGACCCTATTTGTGCATTCAAACATTTTTGGATGTTAGAACGAATTAAAGCAAACAACTTTCCGTCTTTATGAATGTGTGGTGTGTTACAGTAAGACACATGTAGCTCCACTTCTTTCATTTATTATGTTTTATTGCCAGTGGTCACTGGTTCAACCTCTTCGTTCATGTTTGATGCACTGATGAGCTTCCTGAACTCCAACAGCTGCTTATCTTGTAAACATGTTCCCCCAGAAGTGCCTCTTGAATTTCCAGAAACATGTTTATCATATAGTGACATCTGCAAACTTCATTACTGCAGCACTTTACACTTTCCCTCTTGCTAGATTTTCGAAGTTGTATATGGAAAGGAAAATTGGATTTGAGTGCCAATAAAAATGCTGAGGATTCTTATACAGTATTTCTATTAGGACTGATTACTAGCTAGCAATTTCTTAGACGACCAGGGAACGTATCGAGGTGTATCCTGTAGTTAACCTGAGTTTTTTGTTCTGGACTACACTTAATGGTGGTTCTTGCTTTGTTAAACCACATTGTAGTATATAAAGTAATACATACATACATAGTATATAATATACATATAAGTTTAAAGTAATTGTAAATGTGATTTCACTGCTGGAGTCGAGAATCGTGCTAAAATGCCTGTGTGTGTGTGTGTGTGTGTGTGTGTGTGTGAACGACTGTCAGACAAGAGGATGAGAGATGGGTCTTGGGGCTTCACCCACAGAGGACATGGGAGGTCTCTTACAGCCACCAGCTAAGATTTTCCAGCCGCAGTCTCACAGGGAGTTTATGAAAAGTAAAAAGAGTAGACAGATCACAGCACTATCCACATCCTACACTGATTTAAACAGACAGATGTTCTTATTAGAGCTCAATCTAAAGAGACATATATATATATATTGAGATGGAGCATATATATATATATATATATATATAAACACTGGGGTCTTATATAAATTTGCTTAGAATTTAAACAGTATTTTGCTAAAACAGTTTTAATACTGTTTTAATACTAAAAATTTGCTTTTATTTTTTGTTATGTTCATTGATACTAGCCATATTAAAGAACATGTAAATAATCAATCTCAGTCTCTTACTCGACCCTCAGACAGACTATTGCACTATTTTCAGTAAAAAAAAAATAAAAAATTCAGTAGTTATTATAGCAGCCTATAGCATGATGGCATAAATACTTGTTTGCGGCTCTGTCATTATTAATGTCATCCTGCCCTACCACAATATATGGCCACAAGCAGCTGCTGATTAATCGAACCCCTGCAGCTGACATGACTGTCAGAGCTGCTCAGTTAGAATCCTGCAGTTTGCCCTGTGACATTTTTAAAACCTGGAACATGAAAAATGACTTTTATTAGCTTGTTGACCGAGCTGTTTGGGAGGTGATGAAGAGGATAAAATACAAAGGGACACAGCACTCTAACCTCATTTTAAAACAAACCCCAAGAGAAATATTTTTAATATTTACTGAGAAAAATTTAATTTGTTAATTTTTGGATTTCTTATTCTATATTATATACATACATAATATTTTTTCTGTCTCAAAAAATCTGGAACCTTGGTAACGAACTATTAGAGAGCCGAAAGAGTCGACTCGTAGTAGTGAGCTGAGCCAAATGATATGACTCAGTCCAAAGATTCAGTCTTGCTATGATTAATATATACATTCAGTGTTCCTGGTGTGTCTCATTTCTTAAAGTTCTTTCTTTGTTTCTTAACTGAGTAAAAAGTTCAAGGAAAAGAGATCAGGACAGAAGGAATCAAGGACCAATCTGATTCAATCAGCTTTGCTTTATTAATTGAATCACACAGTTGCTTACTTTTTCACATAAATTGAATTATTTGTAATAAAATAGACCTGCACAAGGTATAATCAAGAATTATACAAGAATTAACTGGATTGGATTGACTTTAATTATAAATATTCACCCACTTAATTGTTGGTTCAACTCTTCCTTAATCCCGAATCACTCCGTCGGATATGACTCTTTGTTCAGTACACAGGAAATCAGAACCTACAGGAAGATTAATGTGTGTCATTAACACTTCAAACAGTTTTCGATATCAGCGTTGACTTCTCAGTCTAATCAATCAGTCTAATCATTTCAGTTAGACATATGGACTGATTGTTGCATGATTATAATGATCTAGTGGTTCAAATTAAGAAGAAGCCTTTATTTGTCATATGTACATTAGAGCACAGTGATTTTTTTCTTTGCTGCCTGTTAGGAAGCTGGAGTCAGAGCACAAGGCCAGTCACTATACAGCACTTTTGTTGCAGAGATGGTTAAAGGACCAACAGTGGCATTTTGTAAGTATTTGGGGGTTAAACCCATGACCTTCTGATCTCTAAACCAGAGTAATAACTATTTAAGTTTGGTTAATGATGTACAGCACAGATAGCAATAAATCCAGTCCAATTCGATCCAAAGAATATCACTTTTTTTTTTTTAATTTTGGCTGTAATGTTGTAAGGTTGTAATGTTGCTGTTGGATGGAAAATACTGGAAAATATTCTGACAGACTATAAAAATAGTGAAATGAACTCACTGGTGACTTTGTTGCACCGGGAACATGCTGTGTCCTAAACTCTAACCATAGTTCAAACAAGAAGACTTTATTTTGTCACATATACATTACAGCACAGTGAAATTCTTTCTTCACATATCCCAACTTTGGAGGTTGGGGTTAGAGAACAGGGTCAGTCATAATACAACCCGCTGGAGCAGAGAGGGTTAAGGGCTTTGCTCAGGGGCCCAACAAAGGCAGCATGTCAGTGCTGAAGCTGGAACCCTGGATCTTCTGATCAACAACTCAGAGCCTTAACCACTTGAGCTACCACTAAACAAATGTATGACTATCACGTCATTGAAAGGTTTGTTTATATAAATGAAGGAGTTCTCCATTTTACAATTCCTTTCCATGTAAGAATGGATTTGTTTTTTGTCTCTGAAAGTCTCGCTGATGAGGAGCTCAGCACGGTGGAGTCAAGATGATTTAGCATGACAACATGAAACAGCTTTGAGCTTATTTACCGTTATCAAAGAGAGCTAATGGCTGACACCGAAAGCTTGCCTGAAGCTCCAAAATCTCTGCAAGCCACACAACTTTAATGATCCCTGCTAATGAGTTCGCAAATAAGCTTCATCTCTGGCCTTGCAGAACTTGGTTTTTGCCAAAAATCTGCATCACGGCTAATTTGGTGGAATTTGAACTCGCTGCCTTCTGGTGACAACTGGATGGAATTCCTGTGAGAATAAAAAATAAATGTTGACGCAAAGCATGCAGTAAACAGTGAGAGGAATAACAAGGAGTGAGAAATAAAAAGTAGAAGAAGGGTTTAATATGCGATGGTTGGCATTTCATCATTTTCCCAAACACACACTCAAAGGCACTCAGCTTACACCTTTGATGCTGCTTCACACCTCGACCTCATCACTGCATCAATTCCCGTTGCTCTGTGCTGCTAATGAAGCAAGCTGCATAAATGTGAAACGCTCTCTAATCGATACACACTCTGAGGAGATCAGTGTATTACAGCGAGCTAATCAGACACTACATGTGCATGCTGTACTGTTGTGGCTGCGTGGACATGGACTCCAGAACTAATGTTCACAGAAGATATCTTTAATGTACTGCACTGTCTTATACAGACGGCTCTCGCCTGGACTCTCTCTCTCTCTCTCTCTCTCTCTCTCTCTCTCTCTCTATATATATATATATATATATATATATATATATATATATATATATACACACTCACCGGCCACTTTATTAGGTACACCTTACTAGTACCGGTGTGGTCTTCTGCTGCTGTAGCCCATCCGCCTCAAGGTTCGACGTGTTGTGCGTTCAGAGATGCTCTTCTGCATACCTCAGTTGTTACGAATGGTTATTTGAGTTACTGTTGCCTTTCTATCAGCTCGAACCAGTCTGGCCATTCTCCTCTGAACTCTGGCATCAACAAGGCATTTGCGCCCACAGAACTGCCGCTCACTGGATATTTTCTCTTTTTCGGACCATTCTCTGTAAACCCTAGAGATGGTTGTGCGTGAAAATCCCAGTAGATCAGCAGTTTCTGAAATACTCAGACCAGCCCGTCTGGCACCAACAACCATGCCACGTTCAAAGTCACTTAAATCACCTTTCGTCCCCATTCTGACGCTCGGTTAGAACTGCAGCAGATTGTCTTGACCATGTCTACATGCCTAAATGCATTGAGTTGCTGCCATGTGATTGGCTGATTAGAAATTTGCGTTAACGAGCAGTTGGACCTAATAAAGCACTTGGTACCTAATAAAGTGGCCGGTGAGTGTATATACATATATATATATATATATATATATATATATATATATATATATATATATATATATACCGTATTCTTGCTGTGTATTAACCAAACTGAGATGATACTGATTGATGGTGAAGAGCTCAAGCCGACCCCTGAGGTTATAACACAGCTTTAAGCAGAGTCTGAGAGAGATATTATATTCAGTCTTATTACAATTACTTTTGTTTTATTGCCTGCAGAAGCTTCACTTGTTTTACGAAGAGGGAATCTATATTAGATTCTTTTTTCTTTATTCTGACTCAGAACACACACACACACACACACACACACACCCACACACACTTTGTTCTGTTGTTAAAACTCTTTAGAGCATATCGCTAATAAGGAAAAAAGCATTCAGACTAAACTACTGCTCGATGCGTATGTGTGTGTGTCCAAATGTGTCGGAGTCAATACGAGCGTGTTAGCGAGAGAAAGAGAGACACTCCACTGAGCAGCCATTAAACATTACTTAGCTACATTGGTTGAATTGAGATGCTCTCTAAGAGCTCGGCTTTGGTTTGACCACTAAACGAACGAATAAATGAGCAACTGAGACACTCGGAGGAAGTCATTAAACAGAAATAGCCAGTTTGTGATAAAGAAACAGTGTTGGGGAAAGTATTAAAAGGCATTAAATGGAGGATAAAGGTGTCCATTCGAGCGCGTTGGCGTATCTGATAAGTAGTTAAAGATCCTCGAGATGATGTACAGGCGCATGCTGGGAATGCTGGACATTCTGAAGCTGACAGCAACAACCTCTCGAGCCACAGATGTAAATATCATTAATTTATTCATTAATTTAGTTTCTTCAACATTATAGAGTTGCAGTTAAGGTGTAGGAGTGTATTTAGGGTCAACCATTCAGTGTGAATGAGAGTGTGTGTGTGCCCTGCGATGGGTTGGCACTCCATCCAGGGTGTATCCTGCCTTGATGCCCGATGATGCCTGAGATAGGCACAGGCTCCCCGTGACCCGAGGTAGTTCGGATAAGATGAATATGGTAGAAGATGAATGAATGAATGAATGAATGTTACAAAGCACTGACACTGGAGACTCCTTCCAATCATCACCATACACATGAGTAATTAGTAGAGTAATAAATATAAACTTGAGATTTCCTAAAACTACAAAGTTGCTGTTATGTAAAATGAATCGGTTTTGCTGTTATTATTGATGTGAGTCATTTTTTTTTTCTGATTAGCCATAAACACAACACTGCAGCATCTTACAGACTGCTGAAGACAATAACGAGAGCCCAAAGGTGCTCGTGTGGATTGTTAACTGTGTCTTACACAAGCAATAAAAACACAATTACAGCAGGAACTGTGGCATGATGCACAGAACGGACAGAATCGTGGGAAATCAAAGGAAATAATGAAGTTATGCTGCACAGGGAAACATGCAAGTAAACGTACATGACTGCAAATGAATGAGAGAGAGAGAGAAGTATAGTAAGTAGTATACACATACACACACACACACACACACAAAAGAAAGGTTAAAGAATATAATGTGAAGCAACCTCACAATTATGAGTGACATATTTACCTTTGAAACAAAAGAGAACAATTTTGTATGTACCAGGTCAGTTTTTTTATTATTATTTATTTCTTTTTTTTTTTTGATGGATTTGATGGATTTTGGAATATAACATGGAGCAGGCAGGGCAGTCAGGGGGCATTTGACAGTTGACAGATTCTGGAAGTTTATCTAAAATTTATTAGCAGCAGTGCAGCTTAATTGTTTTATAGAGAGTGCAGAGTGATGGAAGATGAGCCGCTCTACCTCATTATCATCCAAGCTGGCAATGCTTTCATTCATTCTAGTGTGTGTGTGTGTGTGTGTGTGTGTGTGTGTGTGTGTGTGTGTGTGTCTGTGTGTGTGATTAGTTTAAAATGCTCAGATATTTAAGCTGTTAAATAAATCCACTTGGGCCTGAGTAAACACAAACACACACACACCCCTTATTACTGTATTTATAATGATTCATAATGATTCATAATGATTACAATCCTACAAAACGAATGAACTGAAAGAAAAAACAATGAATGTTTAAAACAAAAAAAAGCAAAAAAAGTCAGATTTGACTTAAATCTACAGTATTAATAAAGTGAAATCATAAACTGGTGGTAAATGAATAATTCAGTCGTTTATAAATGATGTAATTTGGAAGGAATAAAGCATGATGGTATGTGTCATAAGAAAATAATCTGATCTACTGTGTATGACAAAGGGTTTTATTCCTTTTACAATAAACTATATATAGTTTCTAAAGACACATGTTTTTTTTGTTGCTTAGTGAAAAAATGAAGCATTATGGCTCAGTGGTTTAACTCAGACATCCAGGGTTGGGGTAAGATTCCTGCCTCTGCCCTGGTTTTGTTTGGTTTTTTGGGGTACTGAAGTTTCCTGTCCAAGTCCAAAGATGTGTTGTAGGTTGACTGGCGAATGTGTGTGATGTCTGTGATGTCAAATAATGGCAGTATGGCAGTAGAGAAAATAGATGAACAGAATAGAAGCCTTTATTTTGTCACATATACATTACAACACAATGAAAGTCTTACTTTACATATCCCAAGTTTGGGGTCAGAGCACAGGGTCAGTCATGATACATCACCCTGGAGCAGAGAGGGTTAAGGGCCTTGTGCAGGGGACCCAATAGTGGCGGCTTGGCAGTGCTGGGGCTTGAACCCTGATCCTCCAATAAACAACCCAGAGCCTTAAGCACTTGAGCCACCATATAATGAATGAATGTATGGATGGATGAATGGATGGATGGATGGATGGATGGATGGATGAATGAATGAATGGATGGATGGATGGATGAATGGATGGATGAATGGATGAATGAATGGATGGATGGATGGATGGATGGATGGATGGATGGATGGATGAATAAATGGATGGATGAATGGATGGATGGATGGATGGATGGATGAATGGATGGATGGATGGATGCATGGATCGCAACAAACCATAATATTTATCCTTTTATAACAACATTATCACTTACAATGTAACATATTTAATAAACATCTCATTTTAATATAAAAAAAGGAAACAAATCAAAATATATTCATCTCGTCATGTTACCAAGAAACCACAAAGCTGTCTGTTAGGAAAAGTTTCTTATTTCAGAAAACCTACAGCTTTACCTTCTGATACAATACACAGACACCGGAGACTCCTTGCAAATGTAATAAATAAAAATAAACAAATAGCCTCAGAGACAACTTTTGCCATATCAATAGCTAGAAGTTTTTTTTAATCCATTTATCAGGAGCACAAGTGCTACACAAGTGCTCCCTGTATAAGTGGAAGAAATGATGCCTTATTTATTGGTTTACTCAGATATTTTGTCTAGAAATGTTCCCTGTTGTCCTGCCAGACAAAAATAAACCAGAGAGACGACATAAAACATGTTGAAAGTTTAAAGACAAATAAAACATGAGTTGAACATAAGGGCAGCCAGTCATACAACAGACATACATGCTAATGTTAAGTCAATACGCTCACAGCTCAGCAATATCAAAGCTTGATGGCACTGTTATAAACAGGTAAAATCTGAATAAATAAATACAGAGTGAGTCTGCGGCAGACGTGAGAACTATACGAGAGTCAGAAACAAATGCTACAATCCATTTCAATACTACAAACCAACTAGCTGACTAAGGATAAAAATTACAATTCTTAGCCACCATTTTTACACAGCGAGAGAGCGAGCGAGCGAGAGAGTGCGCGAGAGAGAGAGCGAGAGAGAGAGAGAGAGAGAGAGAAAGGGAGAGAAAGAGAGAGAGAGAGAGCAAGAGAGAGAGAGAGAGAGAGAGAGAGCAGTATATTGAACAATGACATTGATATAAAGGTCATACATTCTTCTGAAAAATGACACTTTCAGGTGCTTGTATGGCCAAAATGCTTGGAGACACAGTTGTGTATAATGTTATTTGGGTTTGTTGATTTCTTGTTAATGACTGAAGTTTACACCTTTTACAGGATTATTGGAATTCATTTCGGGGTGATGTATAATTTCTGTTATGGTCTTTAGGGTGTGAAGATAAAAGCAATTGCATTGCAGACTTTCTGAATGTGCTGAATGACCAGAGGAACAAAATAGCACAAGAAAGTCATCGAGTCTTATCCATATATTTTCAAGGATAATTACCTTCTGAGATACAACGTGTTCGTGTTCATCTTCAGCCATAACGGGATTGTTGAGCAATATTTTTATTTTTTTTTAATATGATCTTTAAGTGGCACAAGGGGCAAAAGCAGTCTCTTGTGTATCTCCGAGCTGTGCATGTAGGTTCATCCTCAGCTGTGATTAGATCTCTAACCAGAAGTGGGGTATCAGGAAAGAAAGAAAGAAAGAAAGAAAGAAAGAAAGAAAGAAAGAAAGAAAGAAAGAAAGAAAGAAAGACAGATTATTAGGTATGCTTATTATCACATAATGGTTAAGAACAATTTACATTAAACAATTTATTTGTTTAATTAGTGACAAACACTCATAGTGCTGGATAAACTGGTAATCAGCCTGGTGGTGGATTTATCAACTCCAGTAACTTTTCACTTGTCTCATTTCTGAGCTCCAGAATATATATGCAACCTTCCTTAGTTTCTACCTGAGTGTAATAACACTGTTCTGCTTCTAATGTTAAAAGAATGTTCACCTGTCTATTTATACCTCTGGTGTGGGAGTGCATTTACTTTCGGATTTGCAGTAAAGCTTTTTGATGAGATCCATTACGAATGTGTGTGTTTATATCTCACCCACATACAGCTGGATGTAGAGCTCCAGGCATGTGTGATCCTCAAACCTGTCTGCATCGCTTATACAGTTGAACCACAGATTTGTTTTTTTTTGTCATCGCTCCTAAAGTCACCGGTCATCGTTTCACGGAGTCGGGGCGTAAAGATACAGCTTGAAAAAAGTCCAAAAGGTTTGACAGGAATGTGAAACCAACAAGGATAGGTTATGAAATATTTATGTCGCTCTAGCTTCATTATTCAGGTTGTTTATAGTCCAGCATGGCTCAAAGGTTCTTCACTTTTCTTGACAATGAACTGTGTTTATTTCGTTGACGAAATGAATAATACATTTGTAGCAGTTGATATTTATTATTAAGGAAACATAGTATTGAAAAGTCAAACAACAGTCAACGTGTCTGTTAGAGTTTTTCTTTATTAAACTAAAATCTATTGATCAAAGTTGAGTTAAGGCCATGGAGAGAAAACATAATACCAAAATTCCTCCCATTGTTATTCAGATCTCAGATGAAACTATGGACTGAAATGCAGTGCAAAATTCTATCCTTGATTTTTATTTTGGGTTTAAATATTACACTTCAACTGAAGGAGAATCTGGCAAGTTTGGAGTAATGACTTATGAATCACCTTTGTGTAATCTGCACAAAACACCAGTCTGAAGTAGGCGAGTAACACGACTCCGAACACATCATATACATTTTTACTGTATATATACTGTATATATTGTATATATGTAGACATACTGTATAGAGACTTAATTATAGCACCGACCGTATATGGACAAATTTTATATTTTACCAATATTTCCTTATGTATAATTTTCCAATCATTATATACTTTCAAATGATTGTTATGGTATAAATCTGATTCTATTAGATACACGCTCATGTACTAAACATTCATTCATTTTCTACCACTTATCCAAACTACCTCGGGTCACGGGGAGCCTGTGCCTATCTCAGGCGTCATTGGGCATCAAGGCAGGATACACTCTGGACGGAGTGCCAACCCATCGCAGTGCACACACACACGCTCTCATTCATTCACGCAATCACACACTACGGACAATTTTCCAGAGATGCCAATCAACCTACCATGCATGTCTTTGGACCGGGGAGGAAACCGGAGTACCAGGAGGAAACCCCCAAGGCACGGGGAGAACATGCAAACTCCACACACACAAGGTGGAGGCGGGAATCGAACCCCCAACCCTGGAGGTGTGAGGCGATCGTGCTAACCACTAAGCCACCGTGCCCCCTTGTACTAAACATGTGTTATTTAATTATTTTTAGTTAAAACCACAATATAATGTATGCAAGTAGTATCGAAAAAAAAAGGCCTCAGGGTTGAATCTATATATTGATTATATTTGTGTACACACACACACACAGACACACACACAAAGCTGCACACACACATATTTATGCCTCTTGACGCTAGATTTCTGTCATTTCTGTGAATAAAAAGTGAACACACAGTTGAGATGAAGACAGCTGGTCTCATTTTCAGTTTGTGGCACTCATGTTTGGTAGACCGCAGAGAATTTCCTCTAATATGAGATCAAACTAAACTGGAACAGAGCAATAAGCTCATTAAATTAAGGTTGTGACCAGTACAGCTCTGCATGGTTAGAGTTAACAGTCTTGTATCACCAAAGTGGCCACAAAAAACACTTTTAAAACATTTCTCAGTGCTGGAAAGAGACTTTATTGTGAGTCCTTGACTCTCACAAAAACAGTAAGAGCCTCTTACCTGACAGAAATCATTAAACACATCCACTGTGGGTGGCTGATATGAGAGCAGCTTGGGTCAAACTCATCCTCAGCCTTTCACACTGTGAATTTTTCCATCACTGTAACCCTTAAAGCACGGCTTTATTTCATGCTCTGAGTGGATTTCGCTCTCGGGTTCAGGGCAGTAACTTTAAAAAAAACGAAATCAGGAGGTTCAGATTAGGTGTGAGGGCTAAAATCGATGAGCTGTAATGGAGAGCAAAACACGCTGGAGAGCTTCAATTTCAGAACTGATCTTCTGACTCTGGAAAGGACAGTCCTATACACACCCACTCTATCTCTCTCTCTCGCACACACAAACACACACACGCGCGCGTGCACGCACACACACACTCTCGCACACACACACTCATTTACAAGTCCACACTCTCTTTCAGACACACACACTCTCACACACGTGTATACACGCACACACACTCTCTCTCTCACACACACACACACACACACTCGCACACACACACTCATTTACAAGTCCACACACTCTCACACGTGTATACGCGCACACACACACTCTCTCTCTCACACACACACACACACACACACACACACACACTCGCACACACACACACTCATTTACAAGTCCACACTCTCTTTCAGACACACACACTCTCACACGTGTATACGCACACACACTCTCTCTCTCACACACACACACACACACTCGCACACACACAAACACACACACACACACACACACTCGCACACACACACTCATTTACAAGTCCACACTCTCTTTCAGACACACACACTCTCACACGTGTATACGCACACACACACTCTCTCTCTCACACACACACACACACACACACATACACACTCGCACACAAACAATCATTTACAAGTCCACACTCTCTTTCAGACACACACACTCTCACACACGTGTATACGCGCACACACACTCTCTCTCTCTCTCACACACACACACACACACACACACACACACACACACACACACACACACACCATTCCTGCTGTCATATCTTATTGTTAAGGACGGATTAATGCTGGTCGTAAATATCCTGCTTTAAAGAGAAGATAGAGTGTGTTTGTGCTGTAAGTGAAAGTCAAAGAAAAACCTTCAAACACAAATAGATTGTGTACCACATACAGACATAGCATGCGAGAGTTTTCTGTTTACTGAAACAATAGAGCCTATTATTCATTCCACTGTTTGTTTTGTCTGCATTTTTATGCCGACCCACTCTTTATGCTCTATTCACATTAAGGGTGATGAAGACATGCAAATGAAGGAAAAGATGAATAGTGACACTCCAAAACATCCTTAAACATTTGCATTTGAATAATGGTGCAATGACAATGAGCCACTTTGGAAAATAAACCATTTTTCTCAGCGCAAAGGATTTCTCAATTGGCTGAAATTTCACGTTCCAGTTTCGGATAAGCTTTTGTCCGTTAAACTGTGTAATACAATAAGGAGGAACATGATGAGAGAAATTTTGCATCAGAAAAATTTCTCACTACTCTGCCATTCTATTATTATTTTGTCACTGATAGAGGATGGCAGTAAGTAGACATTAACATAAGCTGTTCTGTGTGACTGTTTGAAGTTTATGGTATCTCTGACAGACCAGGATCGGTGTAACTGGGGCTTCACTGAGCGATCTTTTAGTAAAGGTGTGTGTAAATGTTTGTAAGTCAAACCAAACTAAAAATTCATTCATAATCGCATTTGATGAAATCCCACCATCCGTCGATCAATTTTTTTGTACCACTTATCCTACACAGAGTCTCAGGTAGTCTCTTCCTGGACCAGTTTCCAACACAACAAGGCACAATCACACAATTTAGAGATGTCAATCATTCACAACCACACCAAGCAATGCATGTCTTTGGACTGGGGGGGAAACCAGAGTACCCAGAGGAATCCCACTCACAGGTCAGAAGTGTGAATCAAACCCCTAACCCCAGTGGTGTGAGGCAAACATGCTAGTCACTAAGCCACTGTACCCCATACACATCAAACATTCAACTCCATAACATTTGGCCTTGTCACAACTAATTACGATATGTTAAGATGCCAGATTCAAACACATTTCATGAATAGAGGATTAAACTTATTACAAAATAACTCAGATGGAGAGAAACACAAGCATGCAGAAAAACATGCTGGGAAATATAGACATAGAGCAATTAACTAGAAGGTGAAAAATATAATAGCAGGAACTGATAAAGAGGTGGATGTACGTGTGTGTTTTGGGTGGATGTATGTGTGTGTTTCATATTTAGTCACGCGCAAAAAACTCACAACAAAAAAAAAGACAACAAAATGGTGACTAAACAGTAAAAGAGTCTGAATCTTCCAGTAATGCAGCACACATACACACACACACTCACCCACACACACACACACACACACACACACACACACACACATTTATATGGAGGCATTTTGCATTTTATTCCCTAATAGAATAGCAATACCTTCCTTAATGTATGTATTTCTATAAAATGACAGAAATTTGCATTCAGTTCATTCACTTTCAGTATAAACCCAAGGGTAATTCTACTTTGAGTGAATACAATATTTACTGTATGGTGTGAATGAAACTAAATTCAAATTGATTTCTTTATTAAACAAAGCCAGCTGTCTTTACAAATTTTTTTTCTTTTATATTTTAGTCAAGAGAAGGAAAACACAGGGCTGGAAGGATCTGTACATACGTCACTCAACCTGTCAATCACGTCCTCGTTGAGCCGAGACGGTTCCAGGCCATCGCTGAAGCAGTCTGACTTCTGAGCATGTGTCCCTAACTCCCCCTTTTACCCCAACATCCCTTAGCAGAAATCGCTGTTTCATCCCTAACACCTTCGATCAAGAAAACACAGTGACAAAAAAAAACTTATAATTTTATTTGAAATAAATTAATATTAGCCTATTTATTTATTTATGAAATAAAAACATCTCAGTGACCCAGACTTTTTAACTTACCTGTATCTGCTTTTCTCTTTAATTATTTCATTACATACTGCAATTTCTATTATTTTTTCTCACTGCCTGCTGTTACCTTTGCACTTTTCTGGGCCACTTACTGTAAAATGTCATATAATTTATTTAATATAAAGTACAATCTCCCAAGTGAGGAGGAAAAAGAAACATTATTTATAATAATAATAATATTAATAATAATAATAATAATAATAATAATAATAATTATTATTATTATTATTATTATTATTATTATTATTATTATTATTATTATTATTATCATTAAGATTTTGAGCTTTATTTGTCCAGGCACGTGTATGTGTAATAATCTGTACCTTTTGCATGTCAGAACTACAGTAATACTACAAGATTACTACATTTTAGTACTTAATTAATACTACAGTAATACAGTAATAGTACAGAATGTCTGGTGAGATAGCGAGCAAATTCAGTTCGTAGTCAGTAAAGCATCTTTACATACACATATAATTAAAACAAACATCTGCACTCTCATTTAATTGCTGCAGATATTATCCACAATGTAGTGTGTATTTTTTGCAATAACTCTATTTGGCCTTGGTGCTACACAAGGTAAATATATACATATATATTTCCATTCATTCATTCATTCATTCATTCATTCATTCAGTGCTGCATCTTTCAGGTGAGACATTTACTGAATAATTTACATTCTGTATTGGGAATGTGAGACGGTATAAAAGCTTTATTAACAATTTTCAAAAAATAAAATCTAAAGAAATACAGCCGAGGACACAAAAACAGACCTGGGATTCTGACAACACAAGCATGTGGGCAAAAGAATAGTTTCACATTAACAAATGAATTCCAAGTGAAAATGTTTGCTAGTGCTTAGAGAAATATAAGAGCATTCTGTTAATCACCCTGTTGGATTTGTACGTTATGTTTGTATGAGAGCACTTTGGCTTTCCCTCATCAGCAGTTAGACTGAAATTACAGCTCAGTACCTGCTGTGAAATATCATGTACACTACAGGAGGAAGCTCTGTTTCTGTTAAAGATCTGTAATTGGCTTGAAATAACAATTCATTTCACACAAATAGGGAAACGGCAGGCAGAATACTTCCAGACAAACACATTAAATAATAAAAGTACTGTTAAAGTGGCAGTCAATACTACAGTGATGGGAAGTTCCAAGTGAGTAAATGCAGCACCATTGGAAAGCTAATGATGTAGCAATAGACCATAGATCATCATATTTTTAATTGGGGTGTGTGTAGTGTAGCTATCATTAGGGGATTAATTCTCTAATGCAGTCACCAGAGAGATTTGTCTATTATAGACATTAATCAAATATCTTATATTTTGCATTGTTAATAAACAAAATATATTTCTGCTCTGTTTTCAATCTGTATTTTGCAGTAGGTTATTCATGTATTGTATGTTGAGGTTACTGCATAGTTTACTTACACAGTAAATTGCTTCAGGGTGTGAAGGAGTGTATAAAGGTGTGTGTGCATTGTTCTCTGCAATGACCGGGCATCCTAGCCACAGTTTATTTCCACATCTCAGTATTCCCAGGATTGATGCCGGATCCACTGCCACCCTGAAAAGGATACAGCAGTTGATATAAGTGAGTGAGTGAATGTGAATAATAAATACTGCTGCAAGCAGCGAGTAAGGGGCCAAGCACTTTTTTTGCCTCACCTCTTAGTGACGGAGAAAGACCACAATTCATATCATAACTCTTCTTCTGGAGGGTTTCCTAGAAGGTCTGATATATAATTTTTCTATAAACTGTAACTACCTCATGATCAGACTCTGGTTTCTAACCATTTAGACATTTTCAGTGAGGCATCTGGATTTGAATCTAGACAAAATGTCACTTTTTACGGCATTGTCCTTGTCTCACGTACGCTGGTCTGAACGTGCCGTTGATTCCTTTTGGCTGACTTTGCTATCAAAATTGTTTGTGTGTAATGAACAAACTGTCCCATGAGACTGAGCTCTATTATTGTGTGAGATTTCAATAAAGCATGTTATTCTACTATTCTAAGGAGTGAAACAATGAGACGAAACGTGTATGTTTACATTATTGTAATATCATTGTAATGTAATAAACATTATTATGTTTATTACATTGGATGCCAAAACAACCTATATATTATAATTGCATTGCATTTGGGTGATTAAGGCGATCCAAAGGAACAAACCAACAAAAAAAACAAAAACTATTCTGGCTAAAACTATTTATTAAATGAACCAAACTAGATACCTTATGAATGCCTCTATTTGTGCATTTCCAGTCCAAATGAATGATATGTGCAAACCAAATTTCTAAAAAAAAAAAAGGTGAATCTACTGATTTGCACCTCAAACACTTTGTTACAAAGGTTTGATTAGACTTCACACCGTATTCGGACTCACTCGGAGACTTCACTCTGTATAGTTGTCCTTGTTAGATTAGAGAAAAAGCTTAGAATCAAAGCCATGGTTTATTATCAGGCAAAACTAATGATGTCTCAAGCCTTCACCTCATTATTATTGACGCTAAAGTACAATGTGTGTTTTTACACTGCAAAGACTGCATTTTTACACGGTACACACTGTATTGTGTATCTGTCAAGAATAGTATAGATAATAAAAAAATTCCTCTGTTCATTGGTCATTTTTGCAGCGACGTTGACTTTTATAAACCCAGGTAAAAGCAAAACACAATAAGCAAACCTAAAGACATGTGAGGATTGCTCTGGGGATATAAAAGATCTGCACATGAGGGGAAAAAAAGGTGTACTTGAAAGGAGAACGCTGCCTTTTTTACAGACTCAGTTAAAAGCTTAAAAGTTGAATCTCGGTAGTTGTTCATTTTTACCAAGAAGTGAACAAAATGTCACAGGGCAATAATTTTTGCTTGAATCTGGAACTTCTTTCTCCAACATTATGCACTTTTCTGCACATCAGGGCAGGAAGTTCACCTCTAATGACTATATTCTGTCAGGTCCAGATATATAAACACTATAGTGTAGCACCATAGTGAGGTTTAATGCGCTGCTCTGCACATATAGAGATATAGTATGCTCATATCCAAGCTGCATAGCTTCATAAATACATAAACAGATATGTATTTATGTATTTCCAGGAAAAAGCATTACTCGTGCTTCTATAAAATATGAAATTGCCTCTAAGAGAAACTCTGTGGCATCGAGCCGCTTGGACACGGCTACTGGAAATGCCCAGGTGTGCAAGAAATATGAACGCTTGATTTGATGAATACTAATTACTCAAATTTCCCCGCCATGATTTTGGCTAAGCTGAGTCCCAGGTGTGGAAGGACAGGGGAAAAAATCAAATAAAAACAAGATCATTTTAAAATCTGATGTCCTTGTCATACAGGTGACTGTAATCAAATACTAATCTATATAATACACCTGGTGCAATTAACCAGAACAATGATGCATAAAAGTGATGATTTTTTTTTTTTCAAGCAGTAATGAAAGCAGGAGGTAGATTAGACTCTTAATATGTGCCCTAATTTCTGGACAGTTGCTTCTGCTTGAAAATTTACCACAGAATTAAGTTGGTCATATATTCAGAGTAGAGTCGCATGTGCGTATTGACTAAAATTGCATGTATCAGTTATGTACGAGTCTGACCTTGACAATATTAGTCTCAATGACAAGCTATCTTCTAGAAAGCACAAAACAATCGTATGTCAAGCCTGAATATTTTTTTAAGGTATCAAACAAATAGAAAAATTGTACTAGTCATAGGTTGTGCTGGATCAAGTGCTATTTTGGGTGGGAAATATTGTGGATAAAAAAAGACCTTTTTAATATTCAGGGTTTTAATATTCAGGGTTATATTCAGACTTGTCTTTAAAAGACTGTGGTTTAGACTCTATTGGAAAACCCCCAGCTCAGACATTTCTAATTATGAATAATCTGGCAACCTTTAAAAAAAGAAGCATGAACAAGAGGCAAATCATTCTGAATATTAACGACATATAAAAGTCTGAATGGGAATCTTGGAAAATCAACTTTTCTGATCTTAAGCATCTCAGCTCAGAATACGAGAACTTTCTTTTGTAATTATTGACATATATTTCAGACATAAAACATCTAGAACCTTTACATTTTCTAAACTCACCGACCTACTCAACAAATACTTCGATACTTTGATTTTATTCTCTTTTACTGTTATTGGGTCTACTTTTTATGACAAGAATTACTTCATATCATACCGTGAATGGTCGAATCGAAACCACACTGGGAAGCACTTCACCTCTTCCACTTCATTTTTGGGAATATTATTAAAGTTGTGTACAGATTTCATGCTCGCATGTTGTGTTTGTGGATAATAGTTAAAGTACAGTATTGTGAATATCATGCTATAGTGAAAAGGACTGGTGACCGACTATAGAAAATATTTGTGTATGAGTATAAATATTTGTTTTTTTATTACTAAATCCATCCTTTTATTGGTTTTCTGTAGCACCTATCCTACACAGGATCACAAGGACACGAGGAGACTGAAGACTATCCCACAGGATCCCATCAATGTGGAGGACACACTGGAAAGGATGCCAACATATTGCAGTGCTAATAATAAATCAGGTACAGTAAATCAAATATAGCTGGCTATTTATTAAACAATAAAATAATATAAACAAATAGCTGTACTTTAAAAAAAGTTGTAAACATCCCACTGGAAATACAAAAAAACAGCTACACACTATTAGACTGTACACGTACAATTGTACGATTTTAATTGTCTTAAACATATCTTCTAAATTTAACGGCAGCAATGGTGTTTATATAGTAACAAACAACAAACCTCATAAATGTTTTCTCAGCTAATCAAATGCTAACATTTTATATTAGTAAAAGTATTGTATTAAAATGTGTATTATATACAGCATGAAAAAATAAATTCATAAAGGATTAAAACATAAATGTTTTATATCCTGACCCATTAAACACCAGTTGCATTATGAGAGAAAGTGTATTTTCTTTTCCTGGCTAAATGAAACCCATTCATCATGGATAAATAATAACAGCGTGATTGGAAGAGGACCCACCAGCTTAATGTCCTCATTTGTCCTCTTCATCTTGGAGCGATTCATCTTGGTTCGCTGTTATGTTTTTAGCTAATAAAATTATTTCAAATTCTCCTTTGTGTCCTAATGTACTAGATACAAATTATAATTCAATACTACATCTTCACCTGGGTTTTAGTTACTGGATTTGAACTGAATCGTATATTTAACTGGAATATAATCAAAATGTAGTGAAATGAGTAATAAAGAATAAGAGGTTAAAGTCTAGGGTCAGTCAGGAGAAGACTGGGTTTGGTTTCTTGACTTCCTGAAATCTGGTACTCTTAAATGCTCAGCTCTGTGCTTTCATATGTTTCCAGCTCATGGTTCTGAATGATTCCTGCTCATACTAACATATTGAGACTATAAGATGTGTATTAAAGTAACGCAGCAATTCTGAACAATTTGTGGGTTTTTTTGTTTGTTTGTTTGTTTGTTTTTTTTAGTTCAATCTATTCGATTGCTTTATGAGTCCCAGCTGGAAAGCATTTACAGATTAGGGTAATAAATCTCAGTAGGGTGCTCTCTCTATCTGATTGTGTGTCTGCTAGAACATGACAGATCAAATGGTCAGAAATGCTAACCTAGCTGAGATGAAAATAAAAGCTTCTAAAGCTTAAATTAATTTAGTGTATGAGTCTAAATATTTGGCTTAGATATTAATAAATCTATCTATCTATCTATCTATCTATCTATCTATCTATCTATCTATCTATCTATCTATCTATCTATCTATCTATCTAATCATTTTCTGTATTGATTATCCTACACATGATCTCACAGGGTGTCAAGATCTCACAGATCTCACAGATCTCTAACTGCCCCAGGGAGCAGTTGGGGGCCTTGCTCAAGGGCACCTCAGTCGTGGTATTGCCGGCCCGAGACTCGAACCAACAACCTTAGGGTTAGGAGTCAAACTCTCTAACCATTAGGCCACGACTTCCAAACTGGACTGGGGTGCCAACCCATCATTTACGTCTGGCAACCTTGCTGGCTTGAACTACATACACATAATGAGAAAAATCTGAATGAGAAGCTCAAAAAATCCAATGTTTATTAGTTTATAAGTATTTTTATCTAAGATTAAGTTAGATAAGTTAGATAAGACTAGAACAACTTTGCTGGAGCTGGAGATGGTGTAAATATTGCATAAAAGCTATAAGAATCCCACAGTTGCAACTTTTCACTCCCTAGGTTTTAAAAAATGTGAGAGAAAATCAATTTGAAGTCATTTTCTTGCTTTGAATAGCTTTTAATGCTCAACATTTTTTCTCTAGAGGTTGGGATGAAAGTGTAAATTGGTGCAGAAGAAGCAGATCGATGTTCAACCTGAGGAGCTGAATCATCTTCATGACACTCAATTAGCACCACTTGCATCTGTTGCTTCAAGATTGAGCTCTAAGTTCCAGCTCTAAATTAAGAACTGTTTTTTGTTTTTTTTTGTAATACAGATTGGCAGCAGCGAGATCACAGATGAAGCGGAGGATGTACAAGATTATCTTCCATCTTTCAACAGGCAGGGATCCAGCATGGACTCATGAGGAAGAAGATGAAATATTAACACAATAATAACTTTAAAATGCACTTATTATGAACTTACTTGAGCTAAGGTGATAACATTGTTAAAAAAATTATGAGATCGATAAATCTAGACCTTTTTTCATATGACAACAATAAATAAAAAGCAAACGTGCTACTGCAAATATTCTAGGGAAATTTAAGCATACAAAGTGCAGTCCAGAGTTTTCTACAAAGTTCGCTAATGCCACACACCGACCTCTGATTTTCTTTATTACAGTCTGGATGCAACAACATCCCTGTATTTCCCTGCCTGGGAATACTACACTGTGCCAATCAATCACATCACCTGTATCCAGTTAATGGATCTAATGGATAGAAGATCACACAGTCCATCAGGTCTCACATCGCTTTTTTACCCGCAACAATTGCTTGTGCTCTCATGGTGGAAGGGATGACATGCTCTCTATTATCACTATTCACTGCAGTTCTATTTTATTTGCTTAGTGCTTTAAAGTGGACACTACCAGAAAGCCAGAAGTGACGGTAAAAAAAAACTCCTAAGTAGAAACTTTAAGAGGAACCAAAGGATTCATCAAGGGAACCGCATAATGTGATTATAAATAATTCCCCTTTAACTGGAAGCCCTTCTATAATGTTCAAAAAGTGCATCAGGAACTGGACTGAATGGAGACTTGTTTGAATCAATTATATCAGTATATAATACTGTATATCAGCCTACCTTACAAGCCACAGCCATTCCCTGTATCTCCAGGCTGTTCATATGGGGTCATCGTAGCCTCCATGTGATGAGAGTAGGAGAGCAGGATCAGGATCAGACAGGTCAGAACGGGTGACGATCCCTGGTATGTCGAGAGAGAGAGAGAGAGAGAGAGAGAGAGAGAGAAATAAAGAAGTCAGCCACTTCACCTTTGTTGATGCATCTCTACCAATCACAGGCATCTTTTGAGCTCATACAGTATATGCAAAATAGTGCAGATAGGAACCTGTTTTCCTTGAAGTCTGTTACGTTGCCCTGTGATGCAGCATGAGCAGCAGTTCGGATAGACCTACAGGTTAGCTTTCACATATCTCAGAGGAAACAATACAGTAGATTTCCTGTAATATACAGTAACTGTACTGGAACCGGCTAGACTACACATGGGGAGATGATCAGTTTGATCAGTTTGCATATTTATTGCAGATTTGTTTTTTTAAAAGAGTGGACTAAAAGAAACAAATCTAAAACTTTATTAGAAAAAAATAAATCATCCGATTGATTTAAACTTTCAATATAACACAAGCATTACCAAAAAGAACAAAAAAACACACAAAGACTTGTGTTTTTTTTTTGTTCTTGAACTATAAAACTATAATAGTTTAGATAAGGGGATCAAAGCATCATATAAATAATTTAAAATTTATTAAAAAAAATAATAAATAAATAAATAAAAGCCACACTGTATCAGAGGTACATTATTATTAGCGCAATTACAGAAAAGTTATAAAATAGATTTTTTACTGTATCTGCAGCTAGAACCTAATCTGTAGCACGTGTACTGTATGTGTGTTAATTCAATCAGTTTTAATTAAGTAAAAGTTTCTTTTTCTTTTCTGGTCACGTTTATGTATTCAGTCTAATTCTGTGGAGCGTAAATAACATAAACATAAAAAAATGACTATAATAAAAACGTGTCTGATTAATAGAACTTTAAGGACGTCCAAACCTCTCTTATGTGGTTAGGTGGCTCTATCTGATGTAGTAGTAAAAGATCTCAGGTTTCCATTAGCGCCTCAGTCTGCCCTTCTGCTTCAGAGTTCATTCTGCTTCACGCTGCTGGAAAATTGTTCTCTCTGTTCAGCCACCTGCAGGGTAACATAATGTGCTGGAACGATGTGGAAAGCCTCGGTCCTAAATATGACCACAGACACAAACATGGAGATCGATCAGGGTTGCCGATGTTCCACTAGCTCAATCTGTCGACTCGCCTTTCTGTTGTCACGCTGGTCTTGTTAGAAATTGGAAATCACATCACACTCGTGAAATCTCTTCTCACAGAATCTGGATTCGTATCAGATTCTTTGGTAATTTGGTAACTTCTTTTGGCTTTTGTTCACGTCTACACGCTGTCAGAAAATTCTCTAGCTATTATCATTAGTATGAGTCTGCTCAGTGCTTCATAATGAGTCACGTCTACTCAAATCCCACATGGTGATAATTTCGACATGCACGTCGTCACGTCCCACGTTCATAAACCAGCATTTCTCCTCAAGTCAAAAATCAGTGGTTGAAATTTTGAATAATTGACTGACTTTAATTGACTTGTAACCCATAAAAAGGCACTGCGCTAATGTGTTTGTGTAATCGATGACACTATCATCATTTTTAAACTCTCTCAGCTCTCGGCTTAATGGCATTAAAAAAAAAAAAAAAAACGGAAAAAATAAAAACTCAGGACTCAGTTTTACCACAGGCTATGTTGTTTTCCTGTGAGACTTGAAAAGAAAGAAGGAAGAAAAGGCATTTGTTTGCTTAGTGTGCTACTTCAGCAGGGTGTAAAGATCTGCTGATAATTAGAGGAAGAAGAAACGATGCTGAGAAAGAAAATGAGATACCAAACATACGACTGTATTCACTGCGCATTCGTGTTCATCCATGATATACGACATTTAGATTCAGAATAGATCACCAGACCTGCCAAGAATTATGTATTTTGCGTCAGGGTACAGTATGTGAGTGCATGTATATAACAAAAAAGCACAAACTTTTTTTTTTTTACCAAGACAAGCAGGAAATGAGCTGATAAGCAAAGTAGCAGTGTAGTTAGAAGCATTTCAAAGTCCCTGGTGGTCCTGCAGCAGAATTTTTTGCAACCTTCTTACCACTGTGGATATGATTCCTAGAAAGAAAACCAACCCAGACACTGACAGGTTAACCCTTGTATGTAATTGAAGATAAAGCAGCTTAATAAAGTTCAGGAAAGAAAAGACAAAATTGAGATCAAGGACAGGAACAGGACAGGAGGTCAGGTGACCAGCAAACCACTCAATATAAGGGTTTAGACAAAATGGACAAATTAAGGAACACAGCAACATGACTAGAGAGGTTAAGGTTGATGGTCAGGGTTCAAGCCCCAGCACTACCAAGGGTCTGTTGGGTCCTTGAGCCCTCATTTCTCCAATGGTGTTGCATCGTGTCTGATCCTGTGCTCGGACCCCAAATACCAACATTGGCATATGTGCAGAAAGAATTTCACTGTGCTGTGATGTATATGTTACAAAATAAAGGCTTCTTCTTCTAAAGGGCAATAAAACACAAGAAGATGGTTGGTAGATGGACAAGAAGATGGTGTCACATATATGGTTGGACAGTTGGAGTGATAAGTCACTTTAAGCAGTGGGGTGTGAGGGTAGAAGTGGTAACTCAGTGGTTAAAGTGTTGGACTACTGATCGAAAGATCATGAGTTTGAATCCCTGGGCCACCAAGCTGACACTCCTGAGCATGGCCCTTAACCCTCAATTGCCCATCTGTGTAAATGAGATAAATGTAATTCGCTCTGGATAAGGATGTCTACTTTAACCCTTGAATGTTGTTCGTATGTTTGTTACTCAGCCAGTGTTCGTGGGTCTGCTGGACCTGCTGCATTTTTAGGTTTTTAATTTAACACAATCAAAAATCTGATGTTAAAATACTCTACAGATGTTTACTTCATCCCAATTACAAGCAAAATAAACAGCATATATGGTTAATATTTGCCCTTTACCTTTATTACATCACAATTTTTAATTAAAGTGCTACTCGTTTTTTTTTTTTGTTTTTTAATAAAATGTAATAAAAAAAGACAATCAAATTTAATCAAGTTATGAATGGGAAAAAATCAACACATTTACAAGGAAGCAAAGTTTTTCAAAACTATTGATGTTTATGAATATGGGTCCCACAGACCCAACAACATACAAGGGTTAATTCTCAGTGCTGGTCCCAAGCATGGCTAAAATACGAGAGTTGCATCAGGAAAGGCAAAAATCAGAAACCTGGAAATCAGGTGATCTGCTGTAGAGACCCTGAACCTGGACCAGCTGAAGGACATCAGCAAGAAAAAAGTTGCTGCATTGTGGGTAAGTGCACAGTAACAACACAAGATTGAGAAAGTTCATCGTTTCCTGATTGATGCAGGATAAATCATCACTCCAGGGACTAGAAAATAGTATTAGGACATGATGATATATAGCTTATTTAATATGTATGTCTTCAAACTTCAGCATTAATAAATAAAACAGCTGGTAGACTTACCGTGACAATCTCCGTACATATTCAAGTTCTGTTTCCTAACAGACACTTTCATTAAATCCAGACACTCATTTGTATGAAGTTTGGGAATAAATGACAGGATTGCTGAAGCTGGTATGTTTTCAGGGTCTGATGCTTTGCTGATATACTGTCGAGGATGTCACGAAGCTTGCTGAAACTCGCTGTGATTGTACAGTCTCCATCATTCCCCATCCTTCTACATGAATATATGACTATTCAACTTTAACTGATGAGACAGAGTGAGAAATCGATCTAAAGGTACATTTATGTGTGTAAAATAAATTATCAATAAATCAAACATTAATTAACTAAACAAAAAATTAAGAAAGAAAGGAAAGAATAAGCAAGAAATGACAGAAACAAATAATAATAATAATAATAATAATAATAATACAAATAATAATAATAATAATAATAATAATAATAATAATAATAATAATAAAAATAATAATGTTTTGGATAATCTGAAGGGGGCACGGTGGCTTAGTGGTTAGCACGTTCGCCTCACACCTCCAGGGTTGGGGGTTCGATTCCCGCCTCCTCCTTGTGTGTGTGGAGTTTGCATGTTCTCCCCGTGCCTCGGGGGTTTCCTCCGGGTACTCTGGTTTCCTCCCTCCGTCCAGGGTGTATCCTGCCTTGATGCCCAATGACGCCTGAGATAGGCACAGGCTCCCCATGACCCAAGGTAGTTCAGATAAGTGGTAGAAGATGAATGAATGGATAATCTGTAAAAAAATAATAATAAAAAATAATTAATGCAAAAATTGCAATTTAAATAGAACATCTAATTGACATTATTTGACACATCCATGCATCTCCTGAGTGAAGTAAGTTCTTCATCAGCCTGCAGACGTTACTATAATGCAAATTAATTATGATAATTATCACTATAATAGAAATACCATTTTGTTAATCTCTTCTTTCTGCTTGTACGACACGTCACTCTCAGCAGAAAAGCGACAGACAGCTGTTAATAAACACCTGTTCAACAATCAGCTCCTTGAAATGCTCCGCAGGTTTCAATAGCTAAGAAATAAATCATGATGTGATTTTATAGCAAAACAATCAACAACAGTGTCGTGTGATAAGATCAGACTTTTACACAGAGTTCATGATTTTCTGATTATTTCTGCTTCAAATGATAACACTGAGTTATTTATTAAAGATCATAATTCCTCAGTATGCAAACTATTCAGCCTTTTGGTTATGATCCACATCCTTAACCCTTAAAGTGAGAAGTTTGGGTTGACTTGACCTGTTTTTGTTGTTTTATTAATAATAAATATTTGTTGTAAATCATCAGTTGGCATTTGCAGATGTATTTTTATGAGCTTTGCTTTCATAGTCAGTGACAACAATATTGTTTCTTGTGTTGTTCATCACCTGTATTTACGGAAGTCTTTAAAGGCCATGCATTATTCCAAAGATGCATGTATCCATGCATTGCGACGAAAGAACATTTGTTATGCCGTGATAATAAAACAAGAAAAAAAAATATTAATGCATTGCCTCCAAGGACTTCCGTATGTATTTGAAAAAGCAGTTCAAAGTAATAAAGATTAATTAATTTATGCCACAAGCTTTTTGTATCACAAATACTAATAAAACGTAATTTTTAAAAAAAGATGTTCTCCTTCGGCTGCTCCTTGTTTGGGGTTCGCATATTAGATTTGGCACAGGGTTTACACCAGATGCCCTTCCTGACACAACCCTTCCATTTTTAACTGTACATACATACATACATACATACATACATACATACATACATACATACATACATACATACATACATACATACATACATACGTACATACATACATACATACATACATACATACATACATACACACATACATACATACATACATACATACATACATACATAGAAACATACAAACATATATACATACATACATACATACATACATACATACATAAACACATACATACATACAGTACATACATACACACATACACACATACACACATACGTACATACATACATACATACATACACACATACGTACATACATACATACATACACACATACATACATACATACACACATACATACATACATACATACATACATACATACATACATACATACAAAGAGTAAACATAACATTTAATTATTTTTTTATACATTTTTTATTGCATTTTTCTTTATAATTAAATACACCTTGTTAATTCTGTTATTGTATAATTTAATGATGCAAACAAGTACCAAAACCTTCTGACCAATCATCATAGAGCTTTCCGTAGTGTTATGTCTATTATTTTCTAATAAGATGACTCACTTTGTCGAGTCTAATCTTTATTCATTAATGAACATGTCGTATTTTTGTCCATTTACAGTTACATCCAGAGTTGTGAAACATCAGTGAATAACTTTTGTCTAGTTCTCTTTATCACTTATGTTATATCAGCTATAAACTCAATCATCAATTCATAATTCAGTTATAAACTCAATTCATCAGCCTTTCTTTTTTTTCTCTCTTGGAGTTAAGACAAAAAATGCATCTTGTCATTTAAAGCATGTCCTTCACACTTTAGGCATGTTTTCCTTATAGGAGAAAATCAAATTAACAAATAAAAATATGTCATTGCTGTTATTTTATTAATTCTACAAATCAGAAAAACATTGTGTTAATGTGCCATGTGATAATATTGTAAACCTAAAAATTTATTTTATTTCATAGAAAATAGGTTACGTTCCCAACACTGAATATATCTACATTATTCTTATATATTAGTTCTTTTCTTGCAATTTACTAATACGAATGCTCAGTAATGATCTTATGATTCAGCTCCAGTGATCTATCCTAAGATGGATGTTTAATCCTCCTATTGTTTTCGCCCATTAACTTCGTAAAACCTCATTTCTCTCCAACTAAATAATTTTGTCATTTTCCTATTTCAAAATCCAAGCTTCATTAACGTCCCTTTGTTAATTCCGAGCCCTTTGCCTCTACACCCTTTCCAACATGGACGCTTTGTGCACTCCATGTGTACCAAACGCTCATGAAGCGGCTACTTAAATAAATCCTAATGAGTACAGCGGCACATCTACAGCCATAAAGTTCAAGGAAATTAGTTAGAAATGATGCGAGGAACGTCCTTGTTCTTGGTTGGGTACACAATTGGACAAGATCTTGCCCTGCACCTGGGAGGGCTCTCTATTCCTTTGGGGCAATTTTTCTATTTTATTATTTATTGCTCTGTGTCTTATTTTTGATTGTACTTGCAGTACAATCTTGCTTGGCTGAAACATCCATAACACTACTTCATCATCATCATCATCATCATCATCATCATCATCATCATCATCATCTTTATCAGCAGCAGCGATTGAGAAATACGATAACGACTGTATTTTTTTCTCAATCACTGCTTTCCTTTTCAAAATGGTCTTGCATTTCCAAATTGCGCACAGTAATGAATGACAGAGGAATCAGTCAGTGTTGCAGTGTGCAAATAGCAGGAGCAGCGTTTCTGTTTACCGTGCTTGCAGTTCAGTCGATGATTACACTCTTGAATCACTTGACTTCACAAAACAGCAATCACGACGAGCCTTTCAGTATTGTAATGACTGTATACTGATGTGTGTGTGTAACAAGTCGAAGCCCATAATGAGAAAACACACTATAAAGCTTCATAACAGTAATGTTGAGTTGAGTCAGTGTTCTTGTAGTATTTTCTTCTCAGGTTATGATTCAGTTCAGCAGCATTTCATGTCTTCTTCCTCTCCTGATGTTCTGACTGATAACAGGTGAATCACTCTGTCTTCTGCGGCGTGTCATGCTGACAAACAGAGCCGTGGCACCGTAATTGGACTCAAATGAATACCTTTGTTTTTGTAGCATGCTTATATTTCTAGGTGCACTTTGCTTGTTAGATTAGACACTCTCTGACTCCACTGCTGGGTGTTTTTTCCCTCTTTCAGTCCTTTTTTTTAATCTCCTGACGCTCTAGTGTACCTGAGTCTCTCTGACCGAGTTCATATCTAAAACCGTAACCGTGTCACACTACGCTTTCTGAAAAAGCGAGATCTAAGCGTTCACTTTGTGTGTTTGTGAATTAGTGCCGAAACAAAATGCTCCAAATATAGTGAAAGATAAAACCCTGTGATTTCTCAAGGCTCAGGTAATAATAATAAGTCCACGTGACAGGTTTACTGCTGTCTGTTCAAGAGATGTTTCTAGTTCATGTTCAGTGAACTGCTCCATAGTTTCCTGGATCATCTGAGATCGTTTGTATTATTACAGAAACGGAGATATTAAATCCATAACAGTTTCTATTTCTCATTATAATGGATGCTGGCGCTAAAAGGAAGTGTGACTACAATGTTTATCTAAACCTGTCTGGAGAAATTAAATTGGATTAAAGCCATAAAACCCTACATTTATTATCATTATTATTATTGTTAATTGCTCACCTACTCTGATCAGCCTCCTGATTCGTTATGGCTTTTACATCACAGGGCACTTTTTACGAAGGACTTCTTTCTGTCATGAATTTGAAGTCTGTGAGTGTGTGTCAGAGCTAAAAGACAGTGACACACACACACACACACACACACACAAACAGACACACTGAGCTAAATCCCTCGCAGCGATACATTCATCACTGCTCCACTTCTAACATCTGTAATAAAGAAAGCATGGAGAGGGGGTGTGTGTGCATATTGCTTTCAGAGGACTGTTAGATTTCAGGCTTCTCATCATCATATACTGAAATAGACTATTTTGTATTATACAGAATGTGAGGTGGAAACACAGTGATACAGAGAGCGCTGACAACCAACAACCAGAACTGAACTGTACCGAACACACACACACACACACACGCAAACACTCTGGTTCCCTTTTAAGTCTGGTTCCTCTCAAGGTTTCTTCCTCTTCCATTCTTCCATTTAAGGGTGTTTTTCCTTGCCATCCTTTCCCCTTGATTGGGGAATAAATACAAACACATTTAAATATAAGTCTATTATAATAATATTAATAATATTAATCTTTGTATAACAAACTTTTTCTACTATATTTCTTATGTTCTGTGAATTTAAAGCCGATCTTAACTTTATATTTTTATAGGCTTTTTTTTTATGTAGGATTTATTTATATGATAAGTAAAGGCAATGCAAATGATGAATGCTGATAAAAAAAATATACATACTATAATTCTTTTATTCTTTATTGCACAAAAAATATAGCCGCAGAACATTTGCCGCAAACGCTTTGTTACTACGGATAGATGTTAGAGATATATAGTATTTAAATTTTTTTATTTAATTAAATAACTTTATTTAAATTAAATAACTTTTTACTAATTAATTTTAAACTTTAAATGTATGTTTTCACTTATTTATTTATTTATTTATTTATTTATACTTATTATTATTATTATTATTGTTAATATTATTATTATTATTATTATTATTGTTTTATTTTTTTTCTTCTCTTTCTATACTTCTGTAAAGCTGCTGCTAAAAGAGCTATACAAATAAATTGAATGGAATGGAATTGAATTGAATTAAATTGAATTGAATTGGCTTTGTCAGTAAGGTCGATAATGACCGTGTCATTACTGAACCCTATGAGAATGATCATGGCTAGATTCAGCACAGATATCACAAACTTTACAAGCAACGGACTTCTAAGTTTTTTCTTTTATATTATCACTGCATATCTGATTGATACTGAACCATATTAAGGAAAAGGATTCAAGTAATTTTGTAAATGTTCTTCCAAATAAACAAAATCATAAGCCAATGAACTGGTACAAAATGATCCGGTCTCTTGTTCGCCTTCAGCATATCTGAAAGGGAAATAATTTGGAACTTGTGCTGGTTTCACATTGCGACACGTTTCAATCAGTGATAAAGTAAAGGCTTTTCTCCGCAGGTCTTCGCTTCTTGGTGAGAGTCAGAGTGTTTCTGTTTGTTCAGGAGGAAACAAGAACTTGAATAAATGTTCATTTTGCACTCGCACTGCTGTGTGATCGTCTAAACACACAGCTGGAATTACAGTCAGAGAGATTAACACAGATGTTTTTTGTATTAGTCGAGGATGCTTGTAGAGTTAAAGTGCTTCCAGGACATATGCAAATGGGTCGCATTTAGGCAAAAAGGATAACAACCTAAATCCTTATCAGAGTAGATACGACAAAAAAAAGATGTACATGAAAAAGATCCATGACCTACAGTAGGAACTTCTGTGTGTTATTCATTATTCCAGCACGCTCTAATATCCAGGCTTTGTAGTACACTGACTTCAAAACACTTTTCACACTGAACTTTTCCTTGTAAACGTCAAAGGTTAATTACCCTGATTTTCACAACTGAAACATGATGAAATCTACACCAACAATTTAATAATGAGCCCATGTTTAATTTTCTATAAGTTCTCATCCCAGTAGGTCTAATCTTTTGATTTTTTTTTTTTTTTTTTTTTTTAAGTCTTAATCTAAACCCTTATCCAAACACTCATGCTGATTAGATATCAAGGAAAGTGATATCTAAGCTGGCTTCACTGGCTTTATCTAAAATTTCATTCATTTTTTTTTCAACTGAAATGTTTACCAAAGTATCTCGAATATTTATTAATCTTGGAGGAATTCAATATTTTAGTGAATCAAATGATCAAATATCTCAGTAGAAAGTCATGCTGTTTGATCTGATTTCAGTGAACAGTGCAGTCTGTGTGAATATCTCAGGAAAGAACGTGACTGACGTTTAGCTTAAACATATCAGCAGCACATGGAATCGTGTGGAGCCTGGAGTATTAGCGTATGTATAAAAATAAAAAATGATATTGTAAATAAACTGTATATATTTACTTAGACTTTTTGTGTTTGATGATTTGCATTCATTTCTCAAAGTTGCTATTTTAATGTCTAGTTAGTTAGCGGTCACTTCATTTTTTCCGCTAGCAGCGAAGATGCGTTTTGCCACAAAATGCTAATGGTGACTTTATTTATTTATTTATTTTAATTTACAAATTTAATCAAAAAGATTCTCTTAGTTGTTTCGGTGAAGTAAAAATAATGGCTGTTCTTGAACACAACACCATGTTATTTTTTTTTAAACCAAACTGTTTTTTTGATAAGATAATACACTGCATATCCATTTTCTCCTGAGGAGCTCTGATTCTATTAAAAGTTGGAATTATTTTCTATGCAAAGCATCAGTTTTGTTATCTTCAGCGATATTTGTTTCTAAAAAAAAAAAAACTTTGGCTGGTTTCACAATGATTAAATTAAACAATACTATATATACGTTTACTGTATATAATGGATTCTCAGACAACAAATATAATAAATACCTAATAAAATCATCTCAAGCAGCTACAGTTTCTACTGAAACCTCTGGATAGAGACAAACAACAAATAGAAGGAAGGAATTTAATACGCCACAGGATATAGTTAAAAAAATAAATAAAAATAAATAAATAAATAAATAAATAAAATGGGTTGGCACTCCGTCCAGGGTGTATCCTGCCTTGATGCCCGATGACGCCTGAGATAGGCACAGGCTCCCTTTGACCCGAGAAGTTCGCATAAGCGGTAGAAAATGAAATAAATAAATAAATAAATAAATAAATAAATAAAATCGTATTCAGCCTACAAGCTGACAAACATTATTCAACTTCAAGCACAAAGTTTCAAGTCAATAATTTCCAAAATCTTGTCAATTTTCCACAGTTTTATAATCTATATTTTACTGTGATTATTGCGGATATTGCTAAATTGGTTTTATGTGCCCACTTATTAAAGTAAAACAAAATACAGCACACTCGAGGATACACTGTGCCTACAATGAGTGTCTTGCATAAGTAGTATTCATTCCAGTTGTAGATATTTGGAAGAAAATCATCAGGATTATATGCTATGAATATACACAACATAAGCCAACATGATGAATTCATCATTTAAAAATTGAACAAATTTAGCACAACCACAGAATAAACATAGAGTAAGCCATCCAAAAGTCAACAGGCAACTAATAGGCAATCAAGGACAATACAATTGAGCACTTTACAAATATGGGCTTTATGGAAGCTGTAGGAAATCATATTTGTAGTTAAAGACGTAGAAATAGTAGTCAGGTCGGATCCTTGGAACATTTGTGGAAACCTGAAATTTCTCGAGTGTGAAGCATGGTGTTGGTAGCATCTTGTTGTGCTGGAAAACTGGTGATGACAAGATAGATGGATGTTCCAGACATTGAGACAGGTTGAAAGTTTATCTTCAAACAAGGCAACGATCCTAAGCTCACTGTAGCATCTACAAGGAGGTGCTTCATGCCTACAAACCTAAATATGCAAGAACAACTTAGACATAAACCTCAATCTAAATCTGATTAATAATTTGTGGCAAGATTTAAACTGTGCTGTTTACCAGATGTTTGACAATTTTTTAAAGAAGTAATAAATAGGAGCTCATCAAGATCCAGTTGTGCAAAAATGACAAAGACATCAATTTCCTATATATACATATTTAGAATATTGTTTTTACAATAAAAGCTGTATATTATATACTTATATGAGGTAGTACAGGAAATTGTTAATCTACTAGTTAGGAGACTGGGACTTTTGCTGATATGGAGGCTGTATGACCTGGGTGCATGTTACAGATGTGTATACTGTACTGTGGTAAAAATCCCAACTTAGTCAATTTCAATTTAGATCAAGGATGTAACACTACAAAAGTGGAAAAGTTCCAGAGGGTGTGAATACTTATGCAAGTCACAGTATATTACAAGTTAGACCTCTTGTCTGATGTTTTGAAACATTTTTTCTGACCCATATTATTAGTGGTGTAATTGTGAGTGTTGTGACCGCTGACTGATCCTTATTTCTGTAGGTACTGTACAAGATTTGATCTAGAATAGAATAATATAAAAACTGCGAGTTAATGCGCCAGTGAGGTTGCGCACCATCTGAATGTTGGCAAAATTTCTGAACCCTAAAACACAATCTGCATTTTAATGTGCCTGTCAATCCTCTCTGAGCCATGCTGCTCTGTCACGCTCTGATTGCTATGACGGAGTGTTTTAGCAATGCAATTCATCCTCACTTCTCCCGTAAGCCCGATATTCCCACCCACACTGCAGTGCTATCAAGTTAACACCAAAGCATATAGGGCAAATGAAAATAATGCTTATTTTAAAGGCACACAAATCCAATTAAACTCGATTACAGACCTGCTTCCGAAATTCCAATGTTAATATTGTTTTTAAAAGGCTACAGCTACACTGTCTGCAGCTCCCGAGGATAAAAATTCACAGTGTGACTTAATGATCACAGTTAATTAGGCCACTGGTGAACAGATGCTGTTTACATGTGTGGTGATTTAATTCACAAAATTTGGCTCATCCTTTTCAGCCTCATTTTATGTAATATTGTGAATTATCAGGTCTCTCTGCTGGCTACAATTTCGTTTTGGCACAGCATTAAAAGTAAAAAAAATGGACTCCAAGATGAACAATTTAAAATATAATAAAAAGTAAGAAAGTGTGTGTTAGAATATAGTCTATAACTGTCTGACAGGTGAATAACCCTTCTCCTCTCTCCCAGCACCATCATAAAAGGACAAATCTACATATTTATTCAATACAAAACAAAGTAAGCTCATTTGTTCATTACTCAAAATAACTCTTTTGTTTCCCCCCCCAAATATAATTGACTTAATTATAAGCATTTATCTACAAAAAGTAGAAATACAAAAAAATATATACACTGATTAATAAAACAATTCAAACTTAAAATTAGTATAAGAAATCTAATTATCTTGTGTTTGTTGTATAATAATCCTAAAGCAATAATAATGAGAAAAGTTTCCGTTACTCAATTATTTAGGTTCTTTAGTAAAACGTATATTTTTTGGAGCCCAGTTCCGAAAACAACAGGCTTTCCTAGATTTGAATTTCTTTTGCATATAATACTGAAAAAACTGTATTTAGGGATTCTATAATGAGTGTCAATAACAGACATTATAACAGCCATTTTTTTTATTACAAATTAAAATGAATCTTTTGCCTGTAAGGATTCCAGCCAACAACATGACCAACACAAGCCAGCTACTGTAGCTAACAAGGTCAAAAATTCAGCCAAATTAGTCAAGTCAATTCAAGTCAATTCAAGAAGTCAACCTCATATAGCTGACGCAGTACATAGTAAATGATTGTCACCTTGGAATAAGTCCTTAGCTCTGTGTTGTTCTGTGTAGCTTTATGTAGTTTTATGTAGCTCCTTGGTCCTGGAGAAATGTTGTTTCATTTCTATATGTACTCCGTCAGCTATATATGATTGAAATGACAATAAAAGCTTCTTGACTTGACTTCAAATGGAACAACGTTTTAGGACCATGGTGCTGCATAAAGCAATATAGAGCTACATAAAAAACAACAACACAGAGTTAAGGACTAAAAAGTAAAGTGCATAGTGTGCAACCTAGTGCAAACGGTGCAAGACAGACAGTGCAAACAATACAATACGCTACAGGAGAGAAACATAAAGTATAGCATCGACCAGAGTACAGAGAGTAATGGCATTGTGCAATTAGAGATAAGTAAACAGTAAGTGGGTTTTAAACATATGTACAGTTGCAATAGTGTGGGAGGAAATTGTGCTTGTGATCTTTGTGATGATGCAATGCTTAAACACACAGCCAAATTAGAAGAGCTAAATTATAGAAATATAGTTTGAAAATATTGAGAAAATAGCATTGTAGAATTCAAACTGGTGTTTTTTTTTCCCTAAACAGACTTCCTATGCCAGAGGAGTAGCAGATATTGTAATATCAACATGATGCTTTACCTCAGTGAGAGACTCAAAAATTAGAAAATAAAAAGAATTTCACTCATAACTTACCATCATATATGATTTTGAATTAACTGGCAGAATGTCAATAGTGTCCTGAAACCTCACAGGCAATTTAACAATTTTCTGATTTCTAATAACGATGCTTCATCCAAGTGTGAACCTTGAGTGAGAGAAATCACAAAATTAAAAGTTACAGTCCAACGTTTCAATTACTGGATTTTATTCACATGAGATTTATCACTTTAATTAGAGTCAGAATGTCAGTAATGTGATGAGACCTCTGTCCATTAAAATCTGTGTGTGTGGTAGCCAATATACTGCTGAGGGTTAATTCAAATCGTTAGCCTGACAGGACATTTGTAAATAAACTGGTAGACATAACATACTATATGGCATATTATGTCTACCATTTGTAAATAAACTGGTAGACATAATATTACGGTGGCCGAGAAGTGCAAAACAAATTAACAAATCCGAAAACACATTAACTAATCCGAAAACAAATTAACAAATCTCAAAACAAATTAACAAATCCGAAAACAAATTAACAAATCTGAAAACAAATTTACAAATCCCAAAACAAATTAACAAATTCGAAAACACATTAACAAATCCGAAAACACAACGACAAGTCAGGCAACCCAGAAACGGTAGTGTATCGTTTTTGAATGGAAACTTACCGATCATTGGACAAGACACCTGTCACTCAAGATATACAGGTATGGAATCTTATGTGTAATGTGTAAAGTTCTCCGTTTAAATATAAGAAAATAACAGAATTAATCCACAGTAATCCATTCCATCCATCCATTCCAACTTTTCCCTGCGGCAGACTGTTGAACTTCATGTATACCTTGAGTGATAGGTGTCTTGTCCAATCACAAACTACACCAACCGCTTCCGGGTTGTCTGAAATGTCGTTGTGTTTTCTGATTTGTTAATTTGTTTTCTGATTTGTTAATGTGTTTCGTGCACCGATTCAGACAACCCGGAAGAGGTAGGTAAAGTTTGTTAATGGAAACTTACCGATCATTGGACAAGACACCTGTCATTAAAGATATACAGGTGAATGAAAGGTGTCTCGTCCGATGATGGTAAGTTTCCATTCACAAACTATACCAACCTCTTCCGGGTTGTCTGACTTGTTAATTTGTTTTCGGATTTGTTAATGTGTTTTGGGATTTGTTAATGTGTTTTGGGATTTGTTAATTTGTTTTTGGATTTGTTAATTTGTTTTGGGATTTGTTAATTTGTTTTTGGATTTGTTAATGTGTTTTCAGATTTGTTAATTTGTTTTCGGGTTTGTTAATGTGTTTTCAGATTTGTTAATTTGTTTTCGGATTTGTTAATTTGTTTTCGGATTTGTTAATGTGTTTTGGGATTCGTTAATTTGTTTTCGGATTTGTTAATGTGTTTTGGGATTTGTTAATTTGTTTTGCACTTCCCGGCCACCGTATAATACTATATGGCCAAAAATCCTGCATTTGATGTTATAATAAACTCCACTCTTTTCTTCTGGGAAGGATTTCTAATAGATATTGGAATGTTGCTATAGGGATATGTCCATATAGCGATTAGTGATGTCAGGTGAGGGGGCCAGGGGTTCATTTGCCAACTCAAGTCATCCCAAAGGTGTTCAGTGGAGTTGAGGTCAGGGATCTGTACAGGCAACCTGAGATCTTTCAATCCAACCTTGACAACCTGTGTCTTCTTGGAGCTCACTGTATACACACTGGCACTGTCATGCTGGAACAAGTCTGGTTCTTTTAGTTTTATAAAAGGGAAAGTGAAAAACTACAAGACATAAAAGTCATTCTACACAATTGTGTGCTTCTAATTTTGTGGCAACAGTTTGATGGAGAGCCACAAATGGCTGTAACGGTCATGCGTCTAGCAAACATTTGGGCATATTTAGTGTCTAAATAGTATTTATTCTATAATATAATATAGGCACTTTTTTGATAATAGCAGGTCACACTGTAGACATTTCTGACCCTTACACTATAAGTTAAATAACTCTATCACATTCAGTGAAAAAGTAGGTCCAAATACGGTCAAAATATCCTGTCGAGAGTTCAAGTCTTGATTAAGGATTTAACAACAGCAATATGTTATTTAAAGTTGCAACTTTACAGCCACTTTCATTGAACCCATAGCATTTTATTACACATTCACATGAGACATCATTATCATCATCATCATTATGATCATTGCTAGACTCTATTCTCATTGCTAGACAATGCTTTAGCAAGTAAGTGATAAATGACAAGAACAGCAGAAGAAATTTAAAGAGTTTGAAATAAGGACATGGAAACACAAGAGAATTGATTCAGCCCATGAGAATGAGTTCTCCATTTCCGAAAGACAGACAATCTTTGGAACACTGGAGTTTGAATAAGTACCAGTGAATAACTACATCATTGTGGATTCTGCTGTGGTATCTGGTGCCATGATGTTTACAGCAGATCCTTTAGACCTGCAAGTTGTGAGATGGGGCCTCCAAATATCAGACATGTTTGTCTGGAGGCACCGTACAAACGATCTTCATCATGCGCCTCAAACCATTCCTGAACAGTGTTTTTTATCCTACTGAAAGATGCTACTGCAGCAGTGTTTATGTAGGTCCTACAGTACGTGTCAAAATAACATCCGCATGAATGCCCTTGAAGACCTAAGATGTAACAGCTAAAGATTTCCCAGAGCATCACACTTCCTCCATCAGATTGCCTCCTTCCCATAAAGCATGCTGGTGCCATCTCCACAGACCAAGATCCAGAAAAAACAAGGGTTCATGAGAGAGTTCAGACAGCAGACTGCCTCAAAATGACCAGAAAGCTATAGTAACTCAAATAAACATCTCAGCATGCTTTCATAAATATTAGTCTGGTTCACAAGTTGAAAATAAGATTGAAATTGCTGGGGTTTTTTGGGTTTGATTGTTGTTTGGGTTGTTTTCTCACTGCATATAATGAAATATATAATGTCAGTTGACGGGTTTGCATTTTCCAATGGTTTGTTTTATGTTCTGACCTAAATTCCACTGTATACACTTTCTCTTCTGTCGAGGTATAAATTAACGGACATTTGTGTCTGTTCTCTTTTTGCGGACACTTTGATTTAATCAGCGTCTCTGCTGCTCATCACATCAGCGCAGAGATCCATCAGACTGCACAGACTCCAGACATCACATCTACTATAAATTGGTATCATTTTTTATGGCCTAAATTTCCAGACACTCCTTTTATGTTATTGATTAATGGTAGATTTGACACTTTATTGGACTACCAGGATGTCTAATGGTCATAATCACTGCCTCTATACAGGGCCTGGTTTCCATAGAAACCACAGTATAAGCAGTCACATGGATTGGTTTGTTAAGGTCTTTTGTGGTTAGAAGAGAAAATTTGTGCTATTTAGAGTAAACATACGCATATTTTTTTAATTATGAGTTCTGAAGTCCTCGTATGATGTGTTAATGAAAGATGCAGCTGTTGTTTAAAAGAAGAACATCAATAATTTTTTACAGCGTAACGAACAAACAAACAGTATACAAGTTTACAAGAAACAAATGTTTTTTTTTTTATCATTTAATTTATTTTAGATTAGATTTGTTATTCAAGAATGCCTCATTCAACTAATAATTTATGCTAGAGAAATGTTTGACAAATCCTCATCTGAATTTAAAATAACTCACACAGCGTTTGCCTCATTTGTACAAATTGCTGTCATCACATCTATAATTCACATGGTGACAGATGCACAATTAATGACTCTAATAGAGAATTAATGATAAAAGCCACCTATTTGTTTTGTATGGGGAAGATTCAGGGGCAGACAGAAAAGCAATCATACTGTACTAGAGGGGTAAAATGGGGTACTGGCCCATATGTTACTGTAAGTAACCATTATCCTGTATTTATACAGTACAGTATATATTGTTGGTAGGCAGACAGCAAGAAGGCAAGCAACATTATTGAATTGAATTGAATTAAATGCATGTTATCTATGATCCGAAAAGAACCCGACTAGATATTATACCGTAAAGCTAAAATAAAAACGTGTTCATTTCCAGTAAGAAAAACCTGAATAATTGAGTGTATGACTGACACAGTACATTGATATAATTAGAAAGCCATAGGTCTCATTATTTTCTCATTATTTTCACACTGCTTCGGTGTGACTCATGTTGTCACACTTTGACATTGCTTCACACAAAAATGAAAAGGTTCTTTACTGAATAGAAAATACTTTCAAAGCTAATGACCTAAATTGCGTTTTTTCAATAATAAAGGCCAATCATGGGTTTTTTTTATGTAACATTGTGGTTGCAGTCATGCTGATTAATGCTTGCTGACGTCAAGGAGTCTGTTAAAATCCCACATAAAGCACTAATATGGAAATGGTCACTATAACACAAGACAAAAACCGTAATTTAACTTTAATTATAAATAAATTAACATACATAAAGAGCCTGATTGCTTTGTGAAGACCACAGAATCCTGAATCCTCACTGAGAAAGTTTGAACCTGGAGATTATCTTGGTTATATTGAGTATATTTTAATATCTAAAACAAGTTAAATATGTACAATGCTGTCGTTACATCTGCACACGTGCACAGAATGAGCTGGCATATCTTAAACTACAATACAATGCATAATGGCTGTGATTTACTAAATTGTTTGCACTACTATGAGGACCAATTGCAGAGTACAAAACTATAGAAACTGTACATGTAGAAAACTGGTATACAAGATTAACCGGCATCATGCTTAACATTTATATCAATACAATGGGGGTCCATTCTGCCAGCGAATTGGAAATTGACTTATGGGAAATTTTGAATTCAGTATAAACAAATGAATTATTTTATGTCCTCAAGTCTGATAAAAAATTAGTCAGGACTGTTGGCTTGTAGTGTGAGACGTGTGTTTTTCCCTGTGTTTATAACTTTATACAGAATTTTAGTGGTTGAAAATAACACCTTAAAATTTTTTAGAGAGCAGAAATGGACTTGATATCACCATTTACGTTGAATATAAAAACATTTCTGTGACAAAAAAAAAATTGTTTGTTTGATAAGCGGTAGAAAATGAGTGAGAGTGAGTTAACCACCATTGTGAGTCTGACATGTAAAGAAATTTACTGCTGAACATAGACACACTCTGGGAAATAGAGTTAAACTTGTGTGTTTTGCGTGTTGCTGCATACAAGATGCACGTCTCATGATACAGTACACATTTGAGATGAACTGAATATGAAGAAAAATAAGGTAGAATACTTCATTCTCATTGAATAAAATAGAACGAGATTTACTGTTACAAAAAAAAACTCTTACAAAGCAACAAGGACATCATTTAAACGCAGCACGTAGGAAAGGAATTTACATTAAGAAGGAATTTAAACAAGCATTACACTGTAAACTATGTACATGATCGCACATGAATGAACCGTTTTGATTGAGATGTATACATCGTACGTTAAACGATAAGCCACTAACGGGTTCAAGTTAAAGTGACAAACATGAACTGCAGTGTATACAAAGTGTACTGTAGAGCATATTTCTTATTTCTATATAAGCTTAGTTTAGCACATTATTATGTTGCTTTGTAGAAGCCAACATTCTGTTTTCCTATTTAAGCTTAGACAAACATTTATAAAATTTAATGCGGCCTAGGGCTTTCGAGCCACATGCACCCAATTCGGATATGTTGTAGACCTGGTCTGAAGTTTGTTGCTATTACTTTTCTAAGCGATCCGAGTACTGGTACTTCCGATACCGGGTCTCAAAGTGGCCTTTTTTCCCATAGTCTCCCGTTATAAACTTTGGAGGTTTATAACTCGGCAAGCTTTCGAACTCTCTACACCAAACTCGGCCAGCTCCTTTAGGGTGATACTCTGAACAAAGGTTTATATTGGTGTACAGACTGGCCTTTCGGTTGAAAAAAAAAAACTTTTTACAACATGGACATGTGACATAACAAAACACTCGATTTGAAAATGAGTGGAACTTCCTCACGGGTATTTTGATGATGTCACGTGACGTCATTTAATCAAGTTATGAGTGGGAAAAAATCAACAAATTTACAAGGAAGCAAAGTTTTTCAAAACTATTGATGTTTATGAATATGGGTCCCACAGACCTGAACAACATACAAGGGTTAATGCCATAAATGTAAATGCGTGTCTGTCAGTTTACGGGGAATTGGGGTCTGATGTGGCCATATTTGTTGGCTATGGTCATATTTTGGGAGTTGGATCTAGGTGATTCTGTTACATGACAGCATGTTTTATATATATTTTTTATTGTCCAATTTCCAAACCTATTTAAGTGCAGCATCTGTGATACTGTGAATAGTCTGTGAGTAAGATGTGTATATAGAAGCTATACCATAAGCCTTAATATAAACCTTACTGACCAATCAGAATTCAGAACTAAAGCACAGTCTAGACACAATTTGTACAGGCAGCTTGCTTAAAATTTCAGCTCATATCACTGTGATCGCTGATCTTCACAGGGTCTGAGATTTCACCACAAAATACTGTTCACAATCACAAGAGAGCTATCAAAGTGTGCACTAATCACAGAGAGATTAGACAAGAATTGAAGCTATTCATATTCTCTACATCTATATTATTTATCCTTCATTTGGTCCCCAGTCCAAATGAAAGAAAGAAACAAAGTTAAAACAATTAATGGCTTCACTGCCTTTCTCCTTGATGTAATTATTCATCTTTGAAGGTGCTTTAAATTAGCGGAGAGTTCGAAGATTAAACGTGGTGACGCATGCCTGTGTTAGCAGAGGACGATTTCTGAGGTTCGTCTCGTCTTCTCTATTTCAAACCCATTAGCACTGCTGAATGCAGCGTGAAAGAAAATTAAGCAGCAATCCTCTCTGAGCTAATGCATGGTGTCTGCACCTCACAGGCAGGATTATGAATATGGAAGTTTTCTGAAGATTTTTTTTTAATTGTCCTGTAGGTGGTAGATGTTCTGTTGGGACTTTATCTGTCATGAACGTTGGGATTAATTGGGTTAAAGTCTCAACCATCTGCTGTTGAAGTGCTGGAGATGAGTAAAAGTTTTACAGATGCCATCGTAGTTTTATTTAAAGTATCATTTGTTCTGACATATTTTCAGGAACCATGATTTATCTTTGTCAGTGATGTTGTTATTAATGTTTTTTTTTTTTTTTTTTTTTTATGAATAGTTTAGAACTTTTACTTAATTCAGTCTCCTGAGTGTGTATTAATGAGGTGACACCTGAGCATTGCATTCATTCATTTTCTACTGCTTATCCGAACTACCTCGGGTCACGGGGAGCCTGTGCTAATCTCAGGCGTCATCACATGAGGGTCGACACATACGTACAGAACATGGATTTAACAAAAATAATGCCTGATAAGACAGCAGCAAATACTAACACAACAAATTCTCCATAGAACAATTAATCAAGGACTAACACAGTACAGGTGAACACAATCAGTTAACAAATAAGGATAAAGGCAGATCTGAATCAGGAACCAAAATCGAAGTGTTGATTACATCAACAATACATAAGAAAATGAACACAATCATGAAGAATCAACTTAATACCAACATATATCTTCAGGTCCTGGATTACAGATTTGATCGAAACAAATTTCTGTATAATTCATGAGATCTGTGTACATGAAGAAATGCTATACTGAAGAAAATATGAAGAACTTATGCCTGGATGAAGCTCAAAAAAAAAGGAAGTTGTTCAAGCTTGTCTAGGAGATATAAATAAATAAATAAATAAATAAATAAATAAATAAATAAATAAATAAATAAAGTTTTCCACAATAAAGTCTTCTGAGATTCAACTACCTCAAAAACCTTAAAAAGACAAACTGCAGCATATGGAAGAGCCAGAATGTTATTTTTTCAGTCCTAAAAGTTATCACGAACATCTGTTGATTTTCTTTCATATCTTTGCAATGGAGTGTTTACCTGAGCAACAGAGTGAAAGGAGCATAAATTGAAAAAGTGAGAAAGTCCCAGTGGTGGACACATGACAGGAGACACAGGAGGAATACTCACATCTGGTGAGAAACACAGGAGGAGCAGTATAGCGTCTGATCTGCTGACAGGAGGATTGTCTACGTATATGAAAAACTACCAGGGGAATTCCAAGAGTAAATAAAGACAGGAGGACAACGGATCTTGTTAGATATGCTTAGACAACTAGGTTACTGCAGCCTGACTTTGTCATAGTCTAGTATTAATATTAGGTGGGAAGAAGGACGTCTTCTAAAATTATAGCATCATGGGATACAGGGACCAGGATTCGGATTATTCATAACATGCCTTTTCCATGTCCTTGCCTTTAGCGAAGGATTGTTGCTTTCATTTAAAACTTCTCTGTGATTTCAACACATCTCAGATGCTACTAGAACCACTATGTGAATTTTGTCAAATTTTAAAGCATAAAAATTAGTAATCGCAATACTGTTTTAGTGTAAATGAGAGTTAGAAGTGAACAGTGTGTGTTGACACACCAGGTATAAATCTGTATTTTCTTGTGTTTTCTCTGATCCGATAGCTATTTGTTTTGTTAAAACTGTTCCATTTACATTAGGCCACATAAATGCGTCTCGGCGAATCGGATATCGATCCGATCTTTCTACTCCCACCCAATATGCAAATATATTTGACCTCATTTCCAGGGTAATTGAAATGGAACGCGCTTTGGTGTATGCGGTTTTCAGAATGCAATCAAAGAGAAGACGAAAAAACTCGTTACGATGGTTATGCTACAAAAAACAGCATTTAATGTTTGCTGCATTTTCGATGGTGGCAGCAGCGCGTTTTAAGCCCCAACGAGACACCTGGGTGAAAGATCACCTGCGAGTGACGTACTTCCATTTGGGAGGAGTATAGCGCTGACGTATGTGGCTTGAACAACCACATTCATCTACACCTGTCCAGTTTCATCTGAAATGCGTCCCAGACCACCTCCTGAAGTGGTTTGAACCATCGGATTTATATCCGTCTCGAAACCGTTTCAGAGGGCATTTAGACCTGGTCTTTTTACCGTCGGATAGCTATCGGATCACATAAAACGCATGAAGTGACCAGGTGTAAAAAGCCCCTTTATTAGGCCAAAAACAAAATCATAATACTAGTCTACAGCAGTATTGAAACACAAATAGGCTAAGTTAAGTTAAGGATCTTTCTTAACAAAGACTTTGCAACAAACAATTATGAACAAAGAATTTAAAATGGGAAGATATTCATAAGCTAAACACACAGAACAGGTGAACACAGTAAATAACAGGACATTGCTAGGTGTCAACAAATCTCAACCAAAATAAAACATTAAACCACAATAAAATCTTTGCTCATCTTAGAAGCTTCATACTTTCACCAATTCCCACTCGCACAACCTATTTCTTTTAAACTGGATACCAGTCCAGTCTGTTTGTACTTGTTTTTATTACTAACACATTATGTATTTATATATGTCTTTATCCCTAAGGTCAGGCAAGTTGGATTGTATGGTGAGAGATCCAAAACCGTCTAATATATTGAAATATTAAAAACAAAAATCATTGCTTTTCCATCAATAGTGTACAATCTGAACCTTCCTCGCAAACACCGACAACTCCATAAGACAAAAGGCTGAATGTTTAGCTGAATATACATTCAACTATAATTGGATATAGGAAATCAATGGAAAATGAAAAAATAAATCAATCAATTCCTTGGTTTTCAAAAAGAAAAAGCTCATCTGATATTTTTAACCACCAGCAACCATATATAAGATAAATACATTTCATTCATTCATTCATTCATTTTCTACCGCTTATCCGAACTACCTCGGGTCACGGGGAGCCTGTGCCTATCTCAGGCGTCATCGGGCATCAAGGCAGGATACACCCTGGACGGAGTGCCAAACCCTCCAAAACCCTTTACAGAGACTAATCATAAGAAATAACCTTCATACATTGAGGGCAATATCATAATGTGATTCATAGCAAAATATTAGATAACTGAGATTGCAAAGTTTGATGCTTGATGAGTTACTTTAATTTGACTTTAATCTAAATTCCTATCATACTGAGATTCTTTAAACTTAAGCTTGCTTGTGTTAAAAGGCTTATAGAAAAAGACGGTATTTAGCATGAATTTGTGCTGACCAGGATGTTTGAAGATTCTCTGTCCTTTTCCACTTTGCTCAGCAGTAGCCTACTGTATGACCTTGTGAATGTACTGACGTATTAAATACACACATTACTTACAGTGACAGAAATCCACAAATGATCCTCATACAAGAGCCAAAGATAATACAACTGTATTGTAATGTTTTCTCGTGTGCTGTTGCTATTTTTATTCTTCAGTATGTCAGAGTTCTCATGCAAGCTCAAGAAAGATGAAAAAAGAGTAAAATCGCTATTGCTAATATTCCTCTTCAAATGAAACAAAAAAACTCACATAAACTGTAGCTGGCTTTCCGTTGACCATCCGCACAGTCGACTCGATGAAATTAGCCAAATAAACGGAGCATATCTGATAAGTAGTCCAGGGAGAAAGAAAGGAATCAGATAATAAGCAACATGGTGTAGTGAAATGGACACAGTGGATGCACTGACAGTGGAGAACATGTAGCAATAAACTACTTCTCATTAGCTGCTCACAGAAAACTCAACCAGGCTTAGTGATTTGTTGAACTGATAATCTCTGACCTTGCTGTCAGGGTAGCTTTGATTAAACAGAGCGCTCGATTTGATAACTGTATCCAATTAAGTCGGTTATACTTGAGCCCATGACTTTTAACACGAACAGGTCCAATTACACTGCTGGTTTTCTATGCTAGCACAAAGCTGGAACAGACACCAGGGTATGAGCTTTAACCTCTGTCTTCAGGATGAAAATGAAACTTGTTTTAGTCACATAGTAAAATAGGGGTGGAAATTTCCTTTGGCATACTTTGATTTAATTTTCCCCGCTAGTCATTTAGCATTAAAAAAGGTGCTAAACAATTAAATTATCCAGAACTGTTTCTGAAAAATTAGCATTTTCTACAAGGCAAGGCGAGTGATATTATTATAAGCAATGTGATCGGGAACTGCTTGTTGGCAGCGGCAATCGTGAAATCATGGTGGATTTTTAGGTGATTCCACAGGAATGCACAGTTTAGTAAAAGCACAAAAAGACTGTAGTGACTATCCTTGATGAATTTGCTACATTAGCCACTTCCTGGGTCTGCTGAGGGTTTAGACCAGGGGTCGGAAACCCGCGGCTCCGGAGCCGCAAGTGGCTCTTTTGTCCCTCTGCTGCAGCTCCGTGTAGATTTGGAAAATAAATATTGAATTTAAATTTATTTTATTTTAGTTAGTTAGTTTTTAAAAAAATGAAATTCTAAGATTATGATGCTCTTGTAACATTAAAATAAACCGTGCTTAATTTTTTTGTCGCTCAAAATATGCGTCATAACCGCCGACTTGCGAAATCCGACACACAGAAGCAGACGCGTTTTTGGTTTGCTGCAGCCGGCAAGTAAAAATTTTGATGTCATGAACACGAAGAAGACTGAATTAAACATTGTATTTGAAAGTAACCTTCAACCCAGCGTCTTTTTTGTTAAGGTTAGTTCAAAATGTTCAAAATATTTTTGTTTGCCTGCAGAAATAAAATTTTGTTTACTCTATAGCAGTTCATTGATTTCGTAAATGCAACACACTACAGTTTTTTCTATACTTTCCATAAAGGTAAAAAACGATATATGCGGTGTTATCTTCATTTTAGAGGTCAAATGGGTTTTGTGGCTCCCTGTGTTTTTTTTTTCTGTGGGAAACGGGTCCAAATAGCTCTTTGAGTCTTTAAGGTTGCCGACCCCTGGTTTAGACTCTTCCTTTGTCTTAAAAGACATTGTCCACAAGGTTGCACTTCAGGGATGAATTTCCATTTTAATATATGCTAACAGAAAAATAGAAGGCAAGGTCTAAAGACCATGTGCTCCCAGTGGGCCATGCTGCAGAAAGCCACACCCAGACCTTTAAGCATCACTTACCCTGTCAAGAAAACAAAGGTGAACAAAATAGCAAACTGGTTGTCTAACATGTTCACATTGATGATATTGCATTATCAACCTACAGCTTAAAACTTCAACCCAGCTTCTCTTGATCATCGCATTATGACCACATTCTCCGTAACTTTTCAGTGACTCCCTAATAAATATAGATCATTTATCTTAACCATATACTTATGCAATGTTAGTGAAATATACTGTACACTTGAAATCAAAACATTCTCCATTTACATTAAAAGAAAGTTTGTGCACTGATGTGTTCAGCTAAGATCATGAGAAATGGAAGAAAAAAAGGGAAAGGGGTATTTCAGATTCATACTAACTCACCTCTTTTTTTTATCCTAGCAAAAATAACTAGACTTTTGCTGTATTTTTCATTGCTATGTTACTAGCGTGCTTCCTTTTTAATATGCGCAGATCCTACACAAAATACACAAAGCTTGGCAGAGCTAGTAAATAATATAATTGGAGCAAATATGCAATAGAGATTATTAAAATGATTTGAGCAAACTGCTGCTTATTTCTTAAAGAACAGGCAACCCTGCTACATTTATCTCAGATTATGTCTTAATTCCCTTATTAAGGTAAATCAAATAAATTTGAATTCATGTTAAAAGAAATTAATGCCACAACTCTGCTCTGTACTACTCTAAGGTTAAGGTTACTCTACTTGGTTAAGGCTCTGGGTTGTTGATTGGAGGATCAGGGTTCAAGGCCCAGCACAGCCAAGCTGCCACTGCAGGGCCCTTGAGCAAGGCCCTCAACCCTCCCTGCTCCAGGGTCGCTGTATCATAGCTCTGACCTCAACCTCCTCAGTTGGGGTATGTAAAGAAAAGAATTCCACTGTGCTGTAATGTATATGTGGCGATAATAAAGGCTTCTATGCCCCGTTCTTCTTCTTCTTCTAGTTGTAGTCTCATCGTTTCCATCTGTCTCATTCCCGTTCAGTCCGATCTGCTGGACGCGTTCTGCTGTCAAAGTCTCCTGCTTCAGTAACGGACAAAAGAAGAAAAATGCATAGCTTTGTGTCAAAATGTCCATTCTACAGGAAATGAAAGCTAAGATCACAAAGGTGCTGATATTAAATTCTGACTTGTGGATGATCTTGGAGGTGATGTGCAATGATAGCAACGAATTAACCATCCTGCACATGTAGAAGTGAAAAAAGGTGAAATATCCTCATATCCTCAAGTCAAGCTAAACTAAACTTATTTTCAATGTCATGCATATGAGTGTGTGTGTGTGTGTGTGTGTATGTGTGTGTGTGTGTGGTTGTTGAGAAGCCTTTCTGCTTGCTATAGTTGCAAAGAATGATTGATTGACGTCTGTCTGTTTAAACCAGTCTGGCCATATTTGAACCCAACAACAGGGGTTTCCATTATCCGGGTAGCAGCATGTATCAGATTCAAAACACCGATGCTTGACTACAAAGCCAGAAACGGACCAACTCCCTCAGACCTAGCAGCACTGCTCGACTGATCTCACCATCTCTCAGGGTAAGAGGTATACAGGTATACAGCAAGACTCTTTTCTGTTCTGATACCGAGGTGTTGGAATGAACTTCCTCTAGATGTCCGAACAGATGACTGAGTCAATGGCCATCTTCAAATGATGACTGAAGACTTACCTCTTCCTGAAACACTTAAACTTAGTTTCCCTGTTTGTTTTATGTGTATATTTAACAAATAAATAAATAAATAAATAAATAAATAAATAAATAAAAACCCTGAAAATAGATTTAAATTGATGGTACCTAGTGAACCAGTGTTAATGTATTCATTGATAAGGATAAGGGATAAGGGAACTCTGGATAAGGGCATCTGCCAAGTGCCATGAATGTTAATATTCTTTAAGTGGGTTAAATAAACAAAAAATAAAAATTAATTAAAAAAACAGGGAAAAATGTATTTGTCACATACACACAGTGAAATGCTTTAAGTTTTTGCATATCCCAGGTTATTATGAGCCTGGGGTCAGCCATAGTGCGGCACCCCGGAGCAGGTGAGGTTAAGGGCCTTGACCCAAGGACCCAACGTTGATGTCTCAGCAGCTTGTGGGCTTGAACCTCAACCTCCTGGTCAGTAACAGAAAGCCTTAACCACTGAACCATCACATCCTCTAGGTTACAGCACCTGGTATTCCCAGGCAGTCGCCCATCCAAGTACTAACCAGGCCCGACTCTGCTTAGCTTCCGATATCAGACGAGATCGGACGTTTTCAGAGTGGAATGGCCACAAGCATTGTGTTGTTACTTGATTGAAAAATCATCTGAAAATGCTGTACAGGTGATTCTAAAGTTTACTGTGAATGTATTTGTAGATTTTTTTTTGATAGATGGTTAAAGTTTGATGTCTGGCTTTTTAACAAGGTCACATTTTATTTGGCATTTAAGACATGTGACATTTTAGAGAAATTAATATCTATACACTTACAGTACAGTACAATGTGCCAATAATGCTTCACTAACTGCCACAGTATTGGATCAAATTCATCTTTTAACACTTCTAAAACCCTGCATATATTTATGAGTTGGTTATAATGGTGGAAAAGGAATATCTGGCAGGAAATGAAACGTTCATGATGATGGAGGGTAATAGCAGCATTTAAACTGTCACACTAGCACATCAAGACAAAGGTGACAAACACCATGAATAAAAATAGAGCATGATAGGGTATAAAACTTATACTTAATGCAAAAACAGGACTATATGTTTTCAGAATTGTTTTCTATGTAGTAGATTCATATTTAAATTTTATTCAGAACTTTATGGTGTGGTTTAAAATCATGTGAAATCACGGATGACCTTCAAAACAGACAATCTTCTAAAATATAAACAGCTTAAGGTATGCTTAGAAACAACAGAGTGCTCTGATTGGTCAGTAGATTTTGGTTTATTTCCTATTACAGCAGCTTGAGCTATGGTACAATATTGGAATACGTTTCTATAGTAACAGCTACACTATATTTGACATGTATGATAAATACACCTTCCATCAAATCTAATGGACACACTTCTAGAAGTTTCATCAGCATTGAGGTGCAGGCCTATATGAAAAAGAAAAAAAAATCCATGTGTTCTTTCTATTTATTCCTATCGACATCTCCTCCCCTAACTGCCTATACAAACAGCTCAAACCTGAGAGAGCTGCTATAGAAGTGCTGGTAAAAGCATCTCTGAGAGTACAAGTGCCATAATAAAAAACTGATTTCATTTGTGATTCCATTTCCTTCTGAATGGTAAACAGAAACACTGACATGATGCATTTATTCCTTTGTGTAAATCTGGGCATCAAGGGACTCTGGGTAATTATGCAAACTGATGACACACAACATCAGGACAGAAGAAAGAAAATACAGAAAGGATTATAATATAGAAAGAACTAAGATTTGGAAAATGTTACATTAAATTTGTGACAGTTGTTGATTTATTAAAGCCTGAATTCTGATGTTCAGAGAAAATATGCTGAATGAATAATGTAATATGTTCACAATACAATTATTCCGAATAATTGTACAATCTAGTATGCTGTCTGTTACTCACGGAATATATTAGTTTTACAATGTTTTGGCTTTTGTGTGTTTTTCCCCCCCACAAATTCTCTTTTTTTATGAGAGCGCAAACACATTAAAAACATATAAACAACCCATGCTTGACTATTTTCTTTTAAACAGCCCTCACCCTGTCATGTTTTATTCCTTAAATAACCTTTAAATAACCTTTAAAGCACCTTTTAAACTAAAGTCTATTTTGAGCGTTTTTGAACATTGCAATCATTGCAGGAATCATTGCATATTGTCCATTTTCCCTTAAAACATTAGTAAAAATGTGTATTATCTTATTGTAACAAAATTATTTCCATAAGAAAGCACTAAAATCTTGCCTTTAATCTTTAATGATTACAACCAAGACCCTTTACTTTAACTAGATTAATTTGCATGCAGTGTGGGGGGCACGGTGTCTTAGTGGTTAGCACGTTCACCTCACACCTCCAGGGTTGGGGGTTCGATTCCCGCCTCCGCCTTGTGTGTGTGGAGTTTGCATGTTCTCCCCGTGCCTCGGGGGTTTCCTCCGGGTACTCCGGTTTCCTCCCCCGGTCCAAAGACATGCATGGTAGGTTGATTGGTATCTCTGGAAAATTGTCCGTAGTGTGTGATTGCGTGAGTGAATGAGAGAGTGTGTGTGCCCTGCGATGGGTTGGCACTCCGTTCAGGGTGTATCCTGCCTTGATGCCCGATGACGCCTGAGATAGGCACAGGCTCCCCGTGACCCGAGGTAGTTCGGATAAGCGGTAGAAAATGAGTGAATGCAGTGTCTCAAATATTTATTTATTTATTTATTTAGTGATTTTGATTGCCTCTGTTGTACAATACAAGCCTGTGTCCCAAAGTTTCCCAAATCAGCCACATTCAGTCAATATGCTCCAAATCCTCTACTTTAGAACAGCTATAGGACTCAATCCTCCAGGCAGTCTAGCTATCTTTCTTCAGTGACAGAGCAATTTGTTAACATTGTCCCTTCACCCTTTAGAAAGCAAAGTGCCAGTGCTTTCCAGACCAGGTTGGTTAATAAGTCTTTGTCCTAACCCAAACATCTAGGAGGTGAATCTATTTAAGCTTCCCTCTGAAGTAGCCGTGGTGTTCAATACTCTAAATCCAATTGGTATGCATCGTAAGGATTGGGCCAAAGCAAAGTCCACCAGTGTTTGAATTACAAATAGAGGCAAGACTCTTTATCTTGTTTAGTTAAAATCCCAGTAAGCATCTTGGTATGACTTCTGACAAGCCTTTATTTTTCCAATATATATATATTACAGTACAGTGAATTACTTTCCTTTAGTATATTTAAGGAAGCAAGAGCACAAGGTCAGCCATGACATGGTATCTATGGAGGAATTAGGGTTAAACTCTTTGATCAAGGGCTGCAACAGTGGCTTGTTGAATCCAGAGCCTTAACCACTGAGCAAAGGCACTAAGGAATTTGCACAATGAACCAGACATTATGTCACTTTACTTTCTCATGGGTCAAGCAAATGACTTCTTTCTAGCATCTACCTGCATTTCTGAGTCGTCAGTTCCAATTCTAAAGTGCTTCAAACTGCTAATGAAATGTAGACGTGAGTCCAAGTGAGAGTCAGGCCCCTTCAGGGTTTCACCACCACCACTACAGTTGTCCGCAGGGTCACCGTTTCAATCAGTAAAAGGTCTTAAACCAAGCTCCAGATTTAATTATGACCTAGTAGGCCTTTAAAATAGCTTTATGACTAATAGCTCCACAATCTCGTCAAGTGATTTTCAAAGCCAATTGACAGTGGGTTGTCTCAAGAGCCTTCCAGCCACCAAGGATTGTGCAAAGTAAGTAGATGCAGACTGAGTGGACCTTAAGACAGACGAAGACTGGTTAAGATTTAATTGTAACCCCAGAGACCTCTGAAGTCGTTCCAATATTCACCAGTATCACTCTAGTTCTTCACCAGGTTCACAAATTCAGACTGATTATTTCTCAGTGTTCTGGCTACTTAAATACAGATTGAATTTAAATAGGGTGCAGAAACAAAATGGTCTGCAAGCAACTGGAAACTGTATGGTGGTACAGCAGAATGTTGTTCGTTTTATAATTTATAATTTCTCCAAGATTTAATGGTGTTCCTCAAAGATAAAGGTCAACTAGCTGGATCTTTACTCAGGACTTTGCTGATCTTTATATTGGTTTCCAAAATACCTTTGAAAACACTTCCCTAACTTCCCTGATACTGTATCTCCTGCATATAGCATTCATAAAATCCATAATAAATGAAATTCTGAAAGGATTCTGGACATTGTGAGGGATTCAGGATGTTCCCTAGCAAGAATGATGTTCTTCTAACAAATTTGTAGTTTGCACATCGATTCTGTCATCCTAGCCTGACCCGCAACAAATCTGCCATCATTCAGTAGGTTATGGGGATCGTAAGTTGCCATTGAAAGACAAAACAGTTCAAAATGTTTTTTCACAACAAGGCTATAAATAGCAGATATTTTGTGGTTCTGTTTTTGAACCAGCATCCAAATACCAGTCTGCTATTTTTCAAGCAGCAGCTCAGCTTCTGACTGTCTTTAATATTTCAAGCGTTGCCCTACAGTGCTTATGAATTGTGCAGTTTGTGATATTAAAATGAGTGAAACTGACAACTGTTCTGCTAAACTGAGTTTAATAGCTTACAAGCTGTTCTAAATTTATAGCCTGTAGGAGTGATAACCTATAATGTCGAACGCCGTGCTAAGCCATGGAGAAGTTTTAATGTAATGTTCTACCACTGAGTAGTGCATGAAATGTAACACTCGATTTTGGACTTGTAGACCTACAAATGCACTTATCGACCTAAGGAAGTTTTGACTTTCTGGCACGATAGATACACACCAGATGCATGTGTTATACCTTTTTTAAATTGTGTTTTTTACTGTGTCAAGTCAAGTCAAGTCACTTTTATTGTCACTTTTATTGTTTATTGCCTATCTCAGGCGTCATCGGGCATCAAGGCAGGATACACCCTGGACGGAGTGCCAACACATCGCAGAGCACACACACACACACTCTCATTCACTCACGCAGTCACACACTATGGACAATTTTCCAGAGATGCCAATCAACCTACCATGCATGTCTTTGGACCGGGGGAGAAACCGGAGTACCCGGAGAAAACCCCTGAGGCACGGGGAGAACATGCAAACTCCACACACACAAGGTGGAGACGGGAATCAAACCCCCAACCCTGGAGGTGTGAGGCGAACGTGCTAACCACTAAGCCACCGTGCCCCCCTTTTATAGAATATATAATATATAAAATACTATAAGGTGCAAAACAGATTGTACAGGTACAGAAGTGACATGGATGTGCATCGGATAGTATCTAGTGGTAACAAATAGATTATGGCATTAAATGCAGTGTGTATGTATAGTCTAGTGTGTCTAGTGCAGTGTGGATGTATAGTCTAGTGTGTCTAGTGCAGTGTGGATGTATAGTCCAGTGTGGATAGTCCGAAGTTAAGGTGCAGTGTGTGGCATACCATATTATGAAAGTATGCTGTAGGGTGTATTAGCTGTGTTAAAGTGGAGCTAAGTTTGACAGTTAAATTTACTTGATTTATGATAAAAAAATAGATAATTCCTAGAAGTCTAAACTCAATCTTTCTTTTATCCAAGCATCTGTTTTTTATTTCCTGCTCTGATGTTCCACTCAGAGACCCTCACAGTTAAGAACACTCAATAATTGCGTACACGACAGCAACTTATTTTAGCTTTGTATCATTGCACTTGAAGCTCGAGAGTTAAATTGCTTTGTTTGATTAGAAATAGCTGTTTTCCGTAATCTAATCAATGCTGGTCTTGAAAAGACTGACAAGGGACAAGAGGGACAAATGGGACAAGAGATTTTCTCCACACATGCTGACTATGGTAATATTTTACTCTCCATTACAGAGAAATTGATTACTTTTAATCCACGCTTGATTAAAATATAAATGGACGCATTGATTAAAACCTAGTGCTGTAAAGCTGAGAGCTTTTGTGTTCAGGGCCATAAAAAACCTTAGGAATCGCACTGTGAATGGATTCAACTTAATTAGGTTGTATGTAACCACATTAAAATAGTAAGTACATCTTGAACCTCAGTTATTAGGCTATTTTATAATGTCTAAAGGATGTCATTTGTTCTATGGACCACTTACTCTCCTAAAATATGCCCACAATAGAATAACAATAGAAACATTCACAACAGAAACCCACGACTGGGTTTCAGAATTCTGTATTATTTCTAAATTTTGATCTTTAAGCAACTTTCTTGTGCCAGTCAAAGTCAAAATTATACATATGCAATAACAGTGAATATGATGCAATTAATCAACACTTGTGCATCTAAAAATCCTAGTTCTCCTTTAACATGGAGGACACTGGAGCATTTGGGACACTTTGGGAGCATTTTAATTGACGATATTTCAAGGTGTAACTTTCTACAGATAAAAATAGGAACTTTTCTTACTTAACCCTTGTATGTTGTTTGTATTTTTGTTACTCAGCCAGTGTTCGTGGGTCTGATCGACCTGCTGCATTTTTAGGCTCTTAATTCAACACAATCAAAAAATTTGATGTTAAAATACTCTACAGATGTTTACTTCATCCCAATTACAAATATAAACAGCATATATGGTTAATATTTGCCCTTTACCTTTATTACATCACATTTTTTAATTAAAGTACTACTTGTTTTTTGTTGTTTTTTAATAAAATGCAATAAAAAAAAGAAAATCAAATTTAATCAAGTTATGAGTGGGAAAAAAATCAACAAATTTACAAGAAAGCAAAGTTTTTCAAAACTATTGATGTTTACTGTATGAATATGGGTCCCACAGACCCGAACAACATTCATTCATCTTCTACCACTTATCCGAACTACCTCAGGTCACGGGGAGCCTGTGCCTATCTCAGGCGTCATTGGGGATCAAGGCAGGATACACCCTGGATGGAGTGCCAACCATCGCAGGGCACACACACACTCTCATTCACTCACACAATCACACACTACGGACAATTTTCCAGAGATGCCAATCAACCTACCATGCATGTCTTTGGACCGGGGGAGGAAACCGGAGTACCCGGAGGAAACCCCCGAGGCACGGGGAGAACATGCAAACTCCACACACACAAGGTGGAGGCGGGAATCAAACCCTGACCCTGAAGGTGTGAGGCGAACGTGCTAACCACTAAGCCACTGTGCCCCCCACCTGAACAACATACAAGGGTGCATAGCAGGGTGCATAGCAGGTGAATCAGTCAGATGATCTTTCAACTTTGGACATATTTTCTTATTCGATTAAAACACTACATCCTGTGTAGACATTATTCTTCTATTCTTGACAGTGATTTAGACTCTATATTACACTGTGTGCACAATATAAAAAAAAAAATAATGTGTCGGATCAAGTGCTGTTTAATAAGCTGCTAAATACGGAAGCCATATTGTTCAATTTAACCAATTTTACAGTTTTTATTGTGGATAATTACTATAAGGACCATTCCTAAATTGGATCCTATTGGATGTGTTTTCTAATCTTCCTGGTTTTTTTATATTTCTAAATAACATCAAGGGGCACGGTGGCTTAGTGGTTAGCACGTTAGCCTCACACCTCCAGGGTCGGGGTTCGATTCCTGCCTCCGCCTTGTGTGTGTGGAGTTTGCATGTTCTCCCCGTGCCTCGGGGGTTTCCTCTGGGTACTCCGGTTTCCTCCCCTGGTCCAAAGACATGCATGGTAGGTTGATTGGCATCTCTGGAAAATTGTCCCTAGTGTGTGATTGCGTGAGTGAATGAGATTGTGTGTGTGCCCTGCGATGGGTTGGCACTCCATCCAGGGTGTATCCTGCCTTGATGCCCAATGACGCCTGAGATAGGCACAGGCTCCCTGTGACCCGAGGTAGTTTGGATAAGCGGTAGAAAATGAATGAAATGACCAAAGAATGTCCTAATTTTTCATACTGGATTTTTTGATTTAACATCTTTCTTTGTTTAAAGATGGTGGTCTAAACACTATCAAACTATCACACACACTACTATTGTTGATGTTGTCCTTCAGCTAGCTTACTTTTTGGAGTAGCCACAGAGGATCATCTGATCTGTCTGGATATTTGGACTCCCTTCCTGAAAAACCCTTCCTTTTTATCCAGGCTTTGGACGGGCATTGAGAATCTGCAGTGGCTGGTTTGGTTCCCTGAGATCCTGCTGCTGGACCACTAGGGACACACACACATGACTGTACTGTAAGGTATGAGAAACACAAATGATTGCATCATCTGGACACAGAATAAAAAACAACTCTGAATACACCCAAATTTCATTGTGTAAGCATCAACGTAATTTTTAGATCCAAGTCACCATCTCTGAATACATTCCCTAATCTGATCTAATCTAATCATTCCCTTTTTTACCCCATCACAGGGAAACGAATCCGTCCTCTTGAGTCAGGACAGGGGTGTCTTTCTTCTCATTCTCACCCTTCATTTCCTTTTCACGTCCTGCTAAACAAATTCCTATCAGTTCTCTTTTTCACCAGCTAAGAATGGAATTTCTATTTCCTGAATGCACGTCTTATTTACTCTAGCAGAAAAATTCCTGGGTCGACAAGCACAGTAATAAGGTAGAAAGGTATTATATGATTATGCAAGCATAACATGAATGGGATTTATTTTGTGAAGGCTCCTTGTGTTCGTAGGTGGCGGGTGGCATTATGAGAGTCGGCAGTCGGGTGATGAGGTGACCGAGGATAGCAAAGGCATTCAGCAGCACTGACAGACTGACAGGGGAGTAGGGTGATTATAACAGAAACATTAAAGGATTATGGACAGCAGTATATGAAGGATGATGCATATCCCTAGCTAGCAGACTTGGATCAGATGTGGATCCACATAATATTTACTACAACATGAATGAATAAGACATCATAAGACAGGAAGAGAGAAGACGACAACACAATGTGGAAGTGCTGTATACTTGCTGTATATTTCCAAGTTGCTTAATTGCTTAATTACGTTACTGTGGTTAGTGAATTAAGACTAATTGGTGGGCATGTTAATTGAATTTGTTTCTCATTTGGCTATGGTTAATAAAAGTGTTTTTTTTGTTGTTGTTGTTTTAAAAACACGGGATGTCACAGCATTCATTCATTCATTTTCTACCTCGGGTCACGGGGAGCCTGTGCCTATCTCAGGCGTCATTGGGCATCAAGGCAGGGTACACCCTGGACGGAGTGCCAACCCATCGCAGGGCACACACACACACTCTCATTCACTACGGACAATTTTCCAGAGATGCCAATCAACCTACCATGCATGTCTTTGGACCGGGGAAGGAAACCAGAGTACCCGGAGGAAACCCCTGAGGCACGGGGAGAACATGCAAACTCCACACACAAGGCGGAGGTGGGAATCGAACCCCCAACCCTGGAGGTGTGAGGCAAATGTGCTAACTACTAAGCCACCGTGCCCTCATCGGATGTCACAGCATCATATATAATTTAGATTTTGTTTCATAACAAAACATTAAAAAAATAAAAAATTTAATTTACATAGAAAATATTCTTCCATTCAACACTTATCAATTTCATTATACACTGCCAGGTTGTTTCCTGTCTGTCTGTCTGTCTGTCTGTCTGTCTATCTATCTATTTATCTATAAAACGGTCTACTCTCCAGTTATAATGGGATAAATAAGTATTTTATCAAAACAAAGTTCACATGCATGGTGAAAATCTTGTGCTGTATTCGATTTTCCTCGTTAGTGGGAACTCAGTCAAAATATGTTTAATGCTATTGAAAAAATCTATAATTTCTTTTAAAAAAATATTTAATGGGAGCCACAAAAAAAACCCACACATATTTAAATATGCAAAAATTTTGCTATTTCTAATATAAATGATTATGGAAAAAACAAAACTTTATGTAAATTACAAAAAATGAATATTCATGATAAGATGAATAATTCAACTTGTTAATATATAATCCATTTCTATTCACTCGATGCCACAGTGGATATCTTTGGCTCTGGGGCTGACAGCTGATGTTTGAATAAGGAATAATGAGTGGAAAAGCAGCGTGTGTGTCTTGAGAAAGAGAGAGATAGAGAGAGAGCGAGAGAGAGAGAGAGAGAGAGAGAGAGAGAGAGAGAGAGAGAGAGAGAGAGAAGAGGTGTGTGAACCCACATCTTATCCAACATCATTCACTTCAACCCAGAAGGATGAAGTGAAGAAATCAGGCCAGAGAGCAGCGTTAAATCTCATGACATGCTGGTAAATATCTTTTCTATAAATTTCTCTAAAATAATTTTATTTACATATAAAACTTTGCCTCCAGGAGACAAAGACTATGTAAGTCTAGTTTTTTTTTTTATCGTTTAATGTGCGTATTAAAAAAAACCTTTGACCAGTGAACCAGAGTTAATGCATTCAATGATAGAGACTTAAGCACTTTAGTATGTCGCTCTGGATAAGGGGTGTCTTCCAAATACTGTAAATGTAAACGTATTCCTTCAATTTCTATTCAACGCGTTTTATACAAAAACAAGCAGAATGAATACATTTATATGCAGTTCATTCAAGCTCAAGCCCTGGACCTTAAACAGTCAGTGTATAATTGGTTGGCCAAATCTGAAGCATGAAATATATGCTCAGTTCCTTTGGTCCATGACATTACCAGGCCTGCTTCAAGTAGTAAATTTATTTATAAAGAAATTTTAGTTTTTGCCTTGATGTTCTGCATCCACATGTTCTGCAACAGACTTCGCCCGTTTCTGAATTTGCCTCTTAGTTTAAAATATAAAAAAGCCCTCTTGCACTTGTGACCTCGCAGCCCTGACTCTTCTTCTGACAACAAAAAACTCTCTCACTCACTCATTTTCTACCGCTTATCCGAACTACCTCGGGTCACGGGGAGCCTGTGCCTATCTCAGGCGTCATAGGGCATCAAGGTAGGATACACCCTGGACGGAGTGCCAACCCATCGCAGGGCACACACACACACACACTCTCATTCACTCACGCAATCACACACTACGGACAATTTTCCAGAGATGCCAATCAACCTACCATGCATGTCTTTGGACCGGGGGAGGAAACCGGAGTACCCGGAGGAAACCCCCGAGGCACGAGGAGAACATGCAAACTCCACACACACAAGGCGAACGTGAGGCGAACGTGTTAACCACTAAGCCACCGTGCCCCCCTACAACAAAAAACTAAATATTAAAAAAAATAATAAAAAAATAAAAAATTTGTGTTTTTGTGGATAATGTGACCATAATAACAGAAATATCCGAAAATTAATTGAATTACTAATTTACAAAAAAAAAAAAAAAAAAAAAACAGCCAATGCTATTATGTCATGTAGCAGGGTTGAAACATGGGGGCAGATGCAAATGCAGGTGAAGAAGGTTTTATCAAAGCCGCTAGCAAACAATCCAAAACAAATGTGAAAAAACAATAAACTGAGGCAAAAAGCAAACCGTTAAACAGGCTATGGCTAAGCATGATATACCACGATCACCAGATGGTTTAAATGTGTAGACAAATCATGGGAAAAAACACAGGACAGGTGAGAATAATCAGAGACATCAGGGCAACAGCCAATGACAGGAAAGGGGAGGAGTCAAGATCTCAATAAAAAAAAAACAAGTGGCAAATGCCTGAGTAAACGTGCTGCTCGTGCAGAACGGCATGTGCTTAGCACTGATAAAGTCAGTGACACACTGATATATTAAATAACAAACTTTAACTAAATGTGCAGCTATTTAACATAACGTCAAATCAGAGGTGGTAAGTCACACATGTGCAAGTCACAAGTAAGTCTCAAGTCATGAATGTCAAGTCAAAGTCAAGTCGAGTCTTTTTTAATATTTGTCAAGCAAGTCTCAAGTCTCAAATTTACGACTTAAGTCTGACTCGAGTCAAGTCGAGTTCCCCATCTCTGAGTCATTTAACTCAAGTCCGAGTTACTGTAAGTCTCAAGTCATGAATGTCAAGTCAACGTCAAGTTGAGTCTTTTTTTTTTAATATTTGTCAAGCAAGTCTCAAGTCTCAAATTTGCGACTTAAGTCTGACTCGAGTCAAGTCGAGTCCCCCATCTCTGAGTCATTTAACTCAAGTCCGAGTCAAGTCTCAAGTCATGAATGTCAATTCAAAGTCAAGTCGAGTCTTTTTTTAATATTTGTCAAGCAAGTCTCAAGTCTCAAATTTGTGACTTAAGTCTGACTCGAGTCAAGTCGTGTCCCCCATCTCTGAGTCATTTAACTCAAGTCCGAGTCAAGTCTCAAGTCATGAATGTCAAGTCAAAGTCAAAGTTAAGTCGAGTCTTTTTTTAATATTTGTTAAGCAAGTCTCAAGTCTCAAATTTGCGACTTAAGTCTGATTCGAGTCAAGTCATATGACTCGAGTCCCCCATCTCTGCGTCAAATCAATTAACCTGTTTCACAGCACTAACTGAAGTGAATTGTTTACTGTAAATGTACAGTAAGAACACTCCAATAACTTGAGTGGCATATAACAGATTAATATAAAATCTCCTTTGAAATGTCGGAATCTACAAACACTTTGGAAAAAGTTGCAACTAATTAAACTTTAATTAAAAGTAATTAAAACCAGCGATACAGTCACAGAAGACGATATACAGACTTTTTCCTGTTTTAGGTGAGTTATCGTCACATCCGAGAGCACTATTTTCTTACGTGTCATCACAGGAGACATCTTTCTGCCTCGAGAGTGAAAATAAAATGTGATCCAGCATTTTAGAGACTATTATCTTCAGGGTTTGGCATCTTCCTCTACCTTCTATTCACTTGGGGGCTTTCCTGACAGATAAGACAAGCTATTTATGTGACACAGGGATAGAAGGAGAAACAGAGAGATAATGAGAGAGGAGACAGTGAGACGGAAACAGTTGGAGAGAGAGAGAGAGAGAAAGAGAGAGAGAGAGAGCAATAACACTTAATAAATACATTTATATATAAGGATATCTGCTTTTTCCTGCCTTAGGCTCTAAAGCAAGAAAATGCAGATATCCTTATATATAAATATTCATTCATTCACTTTCTACCGCTTATGATGTACCATCACAGGGCACACACACACACTCTCATTCACTCACGCAATCACACACTACGGACAATTTTCCAGAGATGCCAATCAACCTACCATGCATGTCTTTGGACCGGGGAGGAAACCGGAGTACCCGGAGGAAACCCCCGAGGCACGGGGAGAACACCTCCAGGGTCGGGGTTCGATTCCCGCCTCCACCTTGTGTGTGTGAGGCGGGAAAAATCTAAAAATATTTTCGGATATTTTTTTGTGAAATGAAATGTTTTAAGGGGGCACGGTGGCTTAGTGGTTAGCACGTTCGCCTCACACCTCCAGAGTCGGGGTTCGATTCCCGCCTCCACCTTGTGTGTGTGGAGTTTGCATGTTCTCCCCGTGCCTCGGGGGTTTCCTCCGGGTACTCCGGTTTCCTCCCCCGGTCCAAAGACATGCATGGTAGGTTGATTGGCATCTCTGGAAAATTGTCCGTAGTGCGTGATTGCGTGAGTGAATGAGAGTGTGTGTGTGTGCCCTGTGATGGGTTGGCACTCCGTCCAGGGTGTATCCTGCCTTGATGCCCGATGACGCCTGAGATAGGCACAGGCTCCCCGTGACCCGAGGTAGTTCGGATAAGCGGTAGAAGATGAATGAATGAAATGTTTTATTATTAATTATTTAATGATCTGTTTGCACACCCCGACAAGGACAAAGGAATATACTGTTCAGAAATATAAAAAAAATAAATAAATAAAGTTTAATTAGTAATCAGTGAGTCCAGTGTGCAGATTTTAAGAAACACTGAAGTTTCGTTCCAATTCAAAGCAACACACACACACACACACACACAAACACAGAATGTAATTCCTCCCTAGCCTTAAGCTTTCTGCCTCTGGAAATCTGTCTCTTCTATTAATTGCTTGAGGCAGAAGCTCACACACTAGGAGATAAAAAGACATATTTAAAACTAGAGAAGCAAAATGTCAGGTTCATTTTCTGGAACAAACAGCAGCGATGTTAATAAGATGTGATGTATCTCTAGTGGGATCTGATATCTCATCCTATTACACAGTCATTACTTGACATTTGGATTCAACCGGATAAACAGGGCACATTGCTACAAAGTCAATACTCTTTTAAAAGGATATGATGCTATCTTGCTAAAAAGTACACACAAATGGAGATTAAAAAAAAAAACTAAACATAATAATCAGCATGAACTCAAATTCACAAAAGAGAAAAAGATGAGTGAAGGGAATGGAGATGAGAAGCGTGCCAGAGGGCAAAGTTACTGCAACCTGCCATGAGGACAGATGTTCTGTGAAGATAATTAAAGCAGACTGAGGAGACTGAAAGAAAAACAGGGCTGAAAGAGGGAACGACAGCAGGTTAGGGAGTGAAAAAGTGCTCTGACACTCTAACTGTGGAGAGACTTATTCGGGGGGAAAACAGTCCCTAACGATAAGAATGCTTTTAAAATCATGGTCATACAGGATGTCGGCTGCGGCTTGAGTATAAAAAGTCTCTAAAACAGAGGCTCAGGAAGAATTCATGCTGTGCCGTGTGATGTCCGTGATCAGGCCTTAAACGGTCCACTTTGAGGTGAGAGGATTGTTTTGTTTTTTGTCCTGTTTGTTTGACAGATGCTCAGGAAAGAGTCGTGAATGACGAACAAAAAAAAAAAGTAAACGTAAAAATTTGAATTTGTAACATAATTCAATCCAAATGAAAAAAAGTTAAGAATAGGCTTGAGGGTGAGATTAATATTTGCCTTCCAGAAAAAGACTAGGACATAACCTCATATTTGATTAAGAGGAAAACCCTATCGAATATATATATATATATATATATATATATATATATATATATATATATATATATATCACAGTGATCGAATCAACTCAGGTTAGAAATGGAATGAAAAAGAAAATGAAGTGCATCGTATTAACACTCGGATCTCATGCACGGCCAGGATGGTATTCATCAGATACCTCCTTCCCTCGGAAAATGCTCAGAACCCACCATTCCCCCTTTCACCTTAACCGATTCCCATCTCTCCCTTTCATTAGCTTACCGCCGGCTGGTCAATCAACCCGATCGTCTCGTCCCCTTCTACTTCTATCTCACTACCTTTCCATTTCCAGCTGTGATTGACAAACGGGTTTACACTCAACAGGGATTTTGTCTTTTCTCTTCTGTCTTTATCTCACGGTTGAAGAGATCGACTGAAGCCTGGATCTGAGTAGATACAAAGAAAACTGCACTGCTGTAAATAAGGAATGACTTCAAAATGCTTTCTTTTTTTGTTTCCTTTTTTTTGGTCACGTTTGCTAATATAATAAAATAGCGAGTGATAAGCGTGGTAGATGAAATAGATTTCAAGGTTAAGTTAGATCATCGAACGTGAAGCAGTATCACATTAATATATCCACAATAACACAATACCGTGCATGAAATTAGAGCCGTAAATAAACTAAAATATCATTTCAGGCCAATATAAAAAATCTATTTCAAAAATATCCATGATGCTATTTGTTTATTATTTCTATTTTATTTAAAAAGATCATCCATCTTTTTTTTTAACATTGAAAGGATAGCATCGTAATACATTGGAGAAATTTTGCTTATCTTTTAGTTACTAAAATTCTGTGTAAGGTTTTCCCAACAGGGTAAAAACACACATCCCGCATTGTCCTGACTCATATTACATCAGACTTGTGGTGATAAAATAATTCATTTGTGAGTAATGACTGAAAATGTCTGATGAGCCGATTTCCATTCTGCCAGCTTCGAAATGGTAGGAATGGTTAAGTAAAACAACGTTAAGGAAACTCATTCATTCACTCATTTTCTACCGCTTATCCGAACTACCTCGGGTCACGGGGAGCCTGTGCCTATCTCAGGCGTCATCGGGCATCAAGGCAGGATACACCCTGGACGGAGTGCCAACCCATCTCAGGGCACACACACTCTCATTCACTCACGCAATCACACACTATGGACAATTTTCCAGAGATGCCAATCAACCTACCATGCATGTCTTTGGACCGGGGGAGGAAACCGGAGTACCCGGAGGAAACCCCCGAGGCACAGGGAGAACATGCAAACTCCACACACACAAGGTGGAGGCGGGAATCGAACCCCCAACCCTGGAGGTGTGAGGCGAACGTGCTAACCACTAAGCCACCGTGCCCCCGTTAAGGAAACTGTATAATTAAAATATACAATATGCAGTATGCCTGTGCTGTTATCCAAATTATTAAGTATAAGTCAAAATATTTCTATATAATTTCTTCATACAGATTTCTGCTCTCTTTTCTCTGGAAATCTGTGGCTGGCATACAGACAGACATACAGACATTTTAATCAGAATCAGAATCAGAGTGTGTTTACACACACAAGCAATTTGGTTCCAGCTGTTTGTGACTCTCAAAAGTACAGACATAAATAACACTATACTATACAAACTATACAAGACAATGCAATTAGTATTAAATATGAATATAGAATATGAGCGATCGGTTATGTACATAAAGTGTGGGAGTGCAAATAACAATATTGTGCAATATTATGCTTTTTGTACAATATACAGCAGCAGAAGTGTGTGTAATATATACAGATGATTGATGACTGACAGTCCTGATAATGCAGTACTTATAGATATGAAGCAGTGAATAGAATTATGGTAATCCCCTTATTGACAGTTATGTCAGTGTTTAATAACGCTGCTAGTCCTCGTGTCTTGGTGATGTCAGCCATGAATCTGCTGAGGTGCCAGTATAAATGTTGAGAATGTTCAGAGGTTCAGATGAGAACATCAGCCTCATTGGTTGACAGCTGCGAAAAAAATCTGCCATTAAAATAACTTTTCATCACTGTGATAATGAGAATCCGAAGTCTGCTACAGTAGGAGGAGGGAAGATGTCATGGTGAGGAAAGGAATCAGACAGAGAGTGAAAGGCTGATGATCACACTCTTTGTCCGGCAGTGTGTAGGTGTCCAGCAGTGTCGCAGTGTGATGCCACACATTGTGTCGCAGAGATCCTGCTGATGGAAGCAAAGCCTCAGGCCATGTCTTATAGATTATTCACACAAAGTCCAATAAGACTCAAATACAAGAACATGGCTTGCATTCAAGTGTCTGTGTTCAAGATACATTCGGGTCCAGACGACCAAAATCTGATGACCAAGTTTTAGGTTTTCAAAGTCAAAGGTTTCACGAGATTCCAGTTTTGTGTGTTGAAGGTCTTTCACTTTCTGTCCCATTCAGTTCGGTGTGTTTAGGAGTGTATTCGCATTCGGGTATTGTTTCTTTAAATGGCGTTGTTTTCCGTCACGATATCGGAGAACGTAGCAATGTAAGCAAAACATTTAACAAACCAAAACGTGAGAACCTGTAAACTTATTCATAACTAATACAAAGGCACGATCGTAATTACATGTTACACGGAAACAAAACCCGAACATGACTGCATACAGTGCTGGCCTACAAAGTCAAAAATGGACCAGCTCCCTCTTACCTCAAAGCCCTCATCACTCCTCGCACTGCACCTCGCACCCTCCGATCTACCAGCACTGTTCGACTGGTTCCACCATCTCTCAGGGTAAGAGGCAAGTATACTACAAGACTCTTCTCAGTACTGGCACCAAGGTGGTGGAATGAACTTCCCCTAGAGGTCCGGACAGCTGAGTCACTGGCTATTTTCAAGCGGCGGCTGAAGACCTACTTATTCAGGAAACACTTCAACTAGCACTTCTTTCCTTATCTTTTGTATTAAAAAAAAAAAAAACACCTTTGACACTTTTTTATTGTATCTTTGAACAAATGTTTTAAACTCATGGTATCTTAAGTATGTAACTTAGTGATCCAGCATTAATGTATTCAATGTTAGAGATTTAAGCACTTAAGCAATGTACGTTGCTCTGGATAAGGGCGTCTGCCAAATGCTGTAAATGTAAAATGTAAATGTCAAAAAAGAGTCAAAATCATATTAGGAGTAATCAAGCATGGGTGAAGACAGACGAGACATGATCACGTGGCATTTACAATGAACATCAATATAAATATGTCCAATTGTCCCAGTCTCTGACAGAGTGCTTCTGACAGACGTCTTGCAACGAGCAGTGAATGTAACCAACAAATCCCCACAGTCTGACGATCAGAAATACAAAATAAACGCGTAGATGATGAAAGCCAATGCAACGAAATTGCCGTATGTTGCTGCAGCTCTGACCCGACATCTCAGGAGTTCTTAGATTACAGTGAACTCTCAAATCACATCTACATCTTCCAATGCGTCAACTTACTGTACATATACTTTAAAAGATACACCTTACACTAGAAACTCAGATAGATAGAAAGAAAGAGGAAGACTAAAAGGCCAGAAACGCTTACCCTAGTTCCTAATGAGCGTCTGTCATGATCCAGCCTGATTGCCTTTAGTCGCGCCCATAACAAGGCAAATCACTTCTCTATTCTAAAATAACGAGTGGAAATTCGTTTCTTAAAGACGACACCGCTAACCGAGAGCTACACTACGTCTCCTTGCATTACTCTCATTTCAGAGCTCAAAACATCAGCGCCCGGAGGATATCTGAAAACCCTTCACAGTTACATGGCTTAGAGTCTGTGAATGTCAGTAGTTTTAGTTTCTCAAGCCGCCGTATTAAATAGCTGCCAAAATGAAAAGGCATCTGCAACGGAAGTGAAAGAACTGCAATCAGGCAGATGTAATAGATTTGTGGATTTTTACTAGCTGAAAAAAGAAATGTGTGATTTATATTAGTTGTAAATATTAAGGGTGCATTTGTATTTCACTGGAACAGGAAATACATTGAAAACTGACACGAAGGAAATTTAAAAATGACACACATTTGATAGATAAAATGAATGTCCCTGTGTATTAAATGCTAATTATGTTTAACCCTCTGACAGAGCAATGCAAGTGTTTAATAAATACAGTGAGAATTAAAACAGCACACACACACACACACACACACACACACACACACAGTGTTATATTTGTAATTCTATATAACAGTCTTTTTCCACCCAGACATACCCTGACAATCCTGTTTCTATTTTTAAGTGGAATTGAGCCCTACATCCTGAATGAACATTCGATAACAGGAAGAATTTCAAATGTCCAAACGTCCAAAAATGAATAACGTCTCCTATAAAGTATTGTGCTCCCGAACGCTCGATTCTGATTGGTCAGATTGCTGTTTCATTTTTCTGTACTAATATTTGATTCAAATTTAGTGCTGTAGTAACTGTTTATTAAATAATGTATTAATATATAACACACAAGACAACCAAATATAAATAAAATTAGTAAGTTAAAGGACTAGTGTCAGTCAGAGCACAGCTGTATTACATCCAACAAATGATATAATGATATGAAATAATGCACGTTTAATTCATATTCTTCCTTCTAAAGGAAATTTCATTTAGTTTACTCCTACGTGTTAAGTAATATGTTAACTAACACTCAGGTACTAATGTGGTGATTATTTTTAAGTCAGCTCTTCAATAGTTCATGTTGGTACATGCCGTAACTCATTATTAGTTCATATTTAAGTAAGGATTAAATTAAAAGCATTAAATTAAAGGCATTAGTGCAGGATGTTCTAATATGCTATTTGTTTGTACAGTAAGGTTTCTAGCAGATGCTCAGAATAAATTGTATGTAAAGTTTAAATGTTGGGTAAAAGTTTAAACAATAAATGTAATTTAAATGTTTAAATAAATGTAAAACTTTTAACCTTTACATTTATTTAAGTGTTTAAATAAATGTAAAGGTTAAAAGTTTAAACAAGCTTGATTTTTAACGATCTGGGCCTGAATGATCGTACATGAAAATTCTTAGTGTAAAGAGATTCTCCTAGTGACGAAATAAATTTAAAAAATCTTTAGAAATGTGGGCATTATTCCTTAAATTTAAAGAGAAGATCCTAGTAAAGATGAAAGTTATTCATAAGGCATCTTAACCCTTAAAAGAGCTCTTTAGGTCAAAAAGTGTCAGGAGTAGTAAGGAGGACTTTTAAGAGGGTTAAGAGTTTCTTTATCAGAGGGGAAAATGGTCAAAAGGTGAAGAGGAGGAAGAAATGTGTTGTATACAATATTTAATAATAGAGAGTTAATATGATGATTAATTAATTAAGGATTATTTTTGTGGCCAATCATATTAGAGATAGCATCTCCGACATGACACATGACACCCAATCAGAAACTCTGACACAGAGCCGAAATGCCATAGCGGCAGAAATTATATAATTTGTCTCTATGACATTTCCGCTCTGTGTCGGAGATGTTTACATTTACATTTACATTACATTTATCACATTTATAACATACAGATGTTATAACAACTCTAATATGATCGATCATGAACATAATCACTATACGATATACAGTAGTCTCAAATATCTTAACATAGAGACAAAGTGAAGGCTTATAATAGGCTTATAGAAGGCTTAATAATAATTATAATTAAAAAAACAATCACATTCTTTAAAAGAATGTCTCACACCTAGTAACAGGTTAAGCCCCGCCTACTCCATAAGACAGGGGCGTAGATTACGTGGGGGACATGTCCCCCGCACTTTTTATAAAAAGTAAATCGTCCCCCTCACTTTTTTAGTGGAGAGTTGTGTTCACCACATGTTGAGGTTTTAATGGAGCAATGTATATAAATGCAGAGTGGTCTAAAATTCAAAGAGACAAGAAAGTTTAAGATAGTCTATACATGACGTTCACGGCAATCAGTCACTCACAATTGTCGTCATCATCACGCGCCCCCAGTACTGTAGCTCGAGTCGCACCCATGGTCCAGCATTCGGTTAGGATGAGCTCAAAGCGGCAAAAAACGCTTCACTCCTTTTTTATAAAAATGTCAAGCAGTGTAAGTTGCCATATGGTATCCCAATTGTGTTGCACAATGTTTAGTAACTCTGTCTGTTGCTCTTGTTGAATAATTAGCACGTTTTAATTTAAAGGATTATATGGAAAAAAAGCTGCTTTGACAAACGTTATATAAACTCTTTTATAACGTCTTTTGTTTTAACAAGTGTGTTATCAAAACCCTTCAAATAAGAATAAAGATAATGTTGAACTGAGATTTTACAGCATGTTTAACTCTGCCAATTCTACATAATATCAAGTATGTGTCACTGTACGTACACGACAGAGACGAGGACGACGAATAGTGACATTAAAGATGTCATTTTAATAATAAGGAGCAGGTAAATCACACATACATACAACGTAGTAAAGACGATAACCGACAATGAGTGAAGACAGTGGTGATGAGTATAAATAGAGTCCGGGTGAACAGACAGGTGGATGACGGGGTGCAAAGGATGATGGGTAATGTAAAAAATGTAAATAAGGTACAAAGATGTCCTTTTAAGGGTACTGTCCCAGTGGCAAGCTGTTCTATTTCTTTCTTTCTTTCTGTTTTATAATCATATATAATCATAACGCATATAAAGCATGATTAAAATATTCATGATTAAAAATAAAACCTGTCATTTACACAAGGGTTAACTGAAAAAAAAAACAGATAACACTAGACATTTCGTCCCCCCCACTTTTTAAATGATGGCTACGCCCCTGCCATAAGATAAAAGTTGTTGTATTTATCTTGCTTAGAGTTTGTTCCTGAATCACTCTTAAGATACGATTCCTAGTTCTAATTTTTAAGCTAAATTAGGAGCTCTCAGAGATCATTCTTAGCTTTTTATGAATACGAGCCCTGTAATCTATGACCTGCAGGTTGCGTATACACCAACAACATTCAACCGAAAGTCAAGGAAGCAGGTATGACACTCATATCCATTTCAGATGTTAGATATTCACTGTTTCATAGATTCTAACCTGCCAATGAATATTAAATAGCATCCTGTTTTATCCTCTCTAAATTTTGCATTTCCATCTTCCAGTGACAGCAGGGTGGCATAAGAACCCATGTGTGAAATTGCTGGTCACAGTGAATGAGTATTACGGAAATTAAAAATGACCAAAGGTGCCCTGGAAGTTGAGAGGAAGCAGGTTACATAAACCGGGTGAGATTTTCGACATACGAGCCCGATGTAATTACGATCTCCTGCCAAGTCTCCTGAACACCAAAAGCACTGACACTGTAATACAGTCAGTATAATAAAATATAACTCAAGTGTAAAAGACAAGTGTCAAAAAATTACCTTCTCAATCATTGTATACAGTATATTGAAGTTCAGGCACAAATATCAGATGGTTGGAAATCTGATGGATATCTACAGGTTGGTGTTACAGTAGGTAGACTTATTAAGGGCAGGATGGAGACAGGAAGTGACATCATAACCATGATCAGCATACCAGAAAGTAGACTCAAACATATATACATTATATTATATGGCCAAAATCATGAAGTCTAGAATGTCTTTGTACACTGTAGCATTACATGTACACAAGACCAGGTCCATGAAGACATGAAGGTTGGGACAGACAACATTATCCAGAGCAACGGATTTATCTCATCTCATCTATTGGACTATTTTTGAGCCTCTTGCTTGAAAACAGTAGTCTTACAGTATAGCTGAGCTTCTTCTTGTAGGGGAGACCAGAGACAGTTGTAACAGGGGACGGTTGTAACACCTTGAATTCCTCCAATCAGAAACAACCTAGAGTGATGACACTCACTGTGCACATGCTCGGTTAGTTTCCCTCCATTTTTGCCATAAAGGGAGCCACATTTGAATCTTCCTGACGGAGTTATCTACAAAAGATTGTTTTTGAGGTAAAAAAAAAGACTTTTCTTTCTGATGTACTTTTTTGGATGCTGTTATAGGAGGAAATGTCTATGAATTCAAACAAGTATTATTTGAATCACTATTTTGTAAGCTAAAAACATAAATGGCTAACAAGTGTCAAACTAGCAGTCAAGCTAGCTCACATGAGATGACATGCGTTACAAACGTCCCTGTACACTGGGACGGTTGTAACAGTGTTGAGACTGTATTAAAATCAATTTTGCAACCTGTACATATTTCATAAAACCACTTAAATACATTGATTCAGCAGTTGACAGATTGAAGTTTCTAATATAACAAATTGGTTATTCCAGTAAAAATGGTTTTTGATGTATTGCTAAAAACTGCAAAAAGTGTTACAACTGTCCCTGGTCTCCCCTACTTCTGGTATGCTGCATGTGTCGATACATTCAGGCTTTGTGTGCTTAAAAAAAGGATATATAATATCTGCCCTGGCTCCCCTTCAGTACCGGGGGGTTGCTAGGATTATGGGTCATGCTCCATCAGTGGCAGCTTGGCAGGGATGAAATTTTACCTTAAAACTACTGTATATACAGTTCGTCAAATGTATAACTCTATAACAGGAAATGCACTGGAGAAGTGCATAAAGTGTAGGATATAGTGATGTTAAAACAACAGGTTCAGGAACACGAGTATAATCGGCAAGACTTCGCGAAGATATGAAGGAACAGGAGGAGAGAAATAATCAAAGTAGTTAAGAGATTAATGTAGAATAACTGAATACATCGGAATAATGAACCAATGATATTACGAAGGAAAACGGCAATGGAAATGAGATGTAACACATCCACTAACACCTCCATGAGCTTTCAAGCTGTTGACATATTCAAACAGTCATTATTCCTGTAATAACCGATCCATTTGTTAGTAACGACAAATTAAAAAAATAATAATAATAATGAAAAACTCTATATTGTTCTACTTTCAGTAAGAATTTAAGCTGAGTGATGAAGGGGAAAAAAAAACATCCCTGTTTATTTACAAAGGCATTTCACAGAAGAGCAGTCAAGGCTGCTTTCATTCAGAGCTGCAGATCCACTAACAATGATGAATGATGGATGACGGACGATGGTGTGGGGAAACTCTGAGAACTCCTATACAATATGTTAAGTCTTTCCACTTGGCTAAATCCCTGCTGTAAGTTATAGCAATGAGATCAATAAAAGCCTTTCACTGACCATTTTCCGTGCGCTAAGCAGCTACTGATGGTACAGATTCTAGTAGGAAGTTAAGAGAAGCTAGAGCGTCAGAGAGAGTAAAAGAGGCCTTCCTTTCTCTCGTGAACACATATTAATCCAATATTAAATGAAATAGCTTTTGCTTTCTTGAATCCAGTTAGTCAAAAGTTATTGATTAGTTAACATTAACAAGCAGAGCAAGGAAAATGATCATATTAATGCACGTTAATACATTTTTATAGTAATGATTCATGCACAGCAATCTGTATGTTGGACGAACGACATAATCAAATGTTAATTAAAGACTCAATAAACATGTGCTTTTATTAAATAAAATCCATCCATTATTTGTACCACTTGTCCTACACAGGGTAGCAGACTCCCTAAAGCCTATTCCAGGACACACACACACACACACACACACACACACAGTTTATTCAATTTAAATTTTATTTGTATAGCGCTTTTAACAATAGACATTGTCTCAAAGCTGCTTTACAGAACATAAGAAACATAGTACAAAAGGTTCTATAATATTTTAATATTATATAATATTATACAATTATATTAATTATAATACAAAAATTCAAGATTACTATTAGACTTATATTTAAGTGTGTTTGTATTTATCCCCAATGAACAAGCCTGAGGTGACTTAGGCGACTGTGGTGAGGAAAAACTTCCTTAGATGGAAGAGGAAGAAACCTTGAGAGGAACCAGACTCAAAAGGGAACCTCATCCTCATTTGGGTGACACTGAAAGGTGTGATTATAAACGGTTATAACCACCAGAATGTCCTTTAAAATGTCATTTTTACAGTCATATAAAGTCTGACAATTGGAGGTTGTTGTTCATGAAGCGGAACACAACTAGATGGGCTACAGTGTCTGGAGGTCTCAGGATGGGTTGACAAAGAGAAGCGGAGAGGGATTAGCGTAGCCGCTGTTCATAATATTAACTAGCACTATAGATGATAATGTACATTGTACTGGCTCTACAGGAGAACAAGGTTATGGGATGCGTTATGTGTTCTGGCTAAAGAGATATGTCTTTAATTTACATTTAAACTATGAGAGTGTGTCTGAGCCCTGAACACTGTCAGGAAGGCTATTCCAAAGTTTGGGAGCTAAATATGAAAACGCTCTACCACCTTTAGTAGACTTTGTTATTCTGGGAACTACCAGAAGTCCTGAGTTTAGTGATGCTAGTCAGCCGAGCACATGTCCTTGGACTGGTGAAGGAAACCAAAGTCCCTGAAGGAATCTCAGAAGCACTGGGAGAAAATGAAATCTCTGCACACAGAGGGAAGAGATGGGAATTGAAACCCTAACCCTGGAGGTGTGAGCCAAGCATGGTAACCACTAAGCCATTTATTCAGTGTTTATGGAAAGAGGTCTCCAGTGTCACCAACGTAAAATATGCTTTCTATGGAAAAATCGTCTCAGGGAGCTTTTTTACTTGCCACTGTTGCCTCTGGCTTGCTCATTGGTTATGAATATAAATTATAAATTAAACATTATATTATTTGTATTCTGGATTTTTGTAGCAACAATTATCTATTATTAACAGCGATATACAAATGAAAAGTCTTTGGGAGCTGCAGATTCCAGTTTCACAGCAACATTTTATTTTGTTTTGTTTTAATTTCCTTTAAGAAAAATAGTGAGAAATTGATACTGACTGAGAAAAAAGAGAAGCTGATAAGGAAACAGTTTTCATTCATTCTTTCATCTTCTACCGCTTATCCGAACTACCTCGGGTCACAAGGAGCCTGTGCCTATCTCAGGCGTCATTGGGCATCAAGGCAGGATACACCCTGGACGGAGTGCCAACCCATCGCAGGGCACACACACACACACTCTCATTCATTCACTCACGCAATCACACACTACAGACAATTTCCCAGAGATGCCAATCAACCTACCATGCATGTCTTTGGACCGGTGGAGGAAACCAGAGTACCCGGAGGAAACCCCCGAGGCACGAGGAGAACATGCAAACTCCACACACACAAGGCGGAGGCAGGAATCGAACCCCGACCCTGGAGGTGTGAGGCGAACGTGCTAACCACTAAGCCACCGTGCCCCCCACGAAACAGTTTTATCTGCTAAAATATAAATGATAACAGGAACTTCGGTTGGATGCTTGATGAATTTATTACTATAACAAACAAAAAAATAATGAAATAAGTCGCCATGGAGCTTCTGTCCATCATTAAAGTGTACACATGTGTCTAAAGGAGAGATATTGTGCTGTTTGAAACCTTTGGCTGGAACGTGTCATATGAATAACCTTTCAGTTGTACTGGGCTTTTGCACTCATCACCTTTTGTGTCCAGATTCTGACAGCTTTTTCTTTTCTCCCTCTTTTCAGCAACATATTGTCAAGTCTCACATTTCATTCTCTCTCTCATCTTGACTGCAGAGTGGAGGAGGGCTAACCTGAGGTGATCACAGTGGGAAAAATTCTCTCCTTCAGACTGACTTTGGAAAAGATGCATATTCATATACGTGCACATGTATAATGTATAGCGCATATATCTTACTAAGACTAAGAAGAATTAGAAAATGTAATAAGGAAGTCTGGAAAAAAAAAAAATCATGTTATAATCATTATCTTACTCAGACCCTGCAGTTTCAGTGAGATGATAAGAGAGAAGCTTGTTTTATTTGAGTGACAGTTGTTAAAGAAAAAAAGGTGTTGAGCCAGACTTTCACTTCACTGAACTCCATCTGAAAAAAACACTTTTGTATGAAATATGACTAATCCTGTGATTGTCCTGTTCTGCCTCTGTACATTTTTAGTTTTTCTTTTATTATATTTAGACGCTTTGAAAAGAAGAGACCTTGTCACTCAGACTTTGCATTCCCATCCATATGTAACATAATTACTGCATATTTCTTTTCTAAAGCCTACTATAATTAATCCCAGAATAGTTTGTGTTTAATAAAGAAATTGCTGTTAAAAGACTGCAGTCAAAGGTGAATCTTCAAGCATTTCTTATACTGTACATGAAGCTTGTGACTAAGCTGCATTCACACTTCAATGGCAACAAGTATGTCACATGTGTTTTAAGCATATTTTATCCTTCTGGGAATTTTATTCAGGTGTAAATAATGACTCTGGATGTCACGGAAGGCGGATGTCTCAACAGACAAAAGTTCAGACCCAAATGCAGCGATAACATAAAAGGGGATTTATTAAGGGACAAATAACAGAGGCCAAGAAACACTAGGAGACTGGAGATAGGAGACTGGAGAGAGAAGACTGGAGATAGGAGACTGGAGAGAGGTGACTGGAGATAGGAGACTGGAGATAGGAGACTGGAGATAGGAGACTGGAGAAAGAAGACTGGAGATAGGAGACTGGAGAGAGGAGACTGGAGATAGGAGACTGGAGAGAGGAGACTGGAGAGAGGAGACTGGAGATAGGAGACTGGAGATAGGAGACTGGAGATAGGAGACTGGAGAGAGGAGACTGGAGATAGGAGACTGGAGATAGGAGACTGGAGAGAGGAGACTGGAGAGAGGAGACTGGAGATAGGAGACTGGAGAGAGGAGACTGGAGAGAGGAGACTGGAGATAGGAGACTGGAGATAGGAGACTGGAGAGAGGAGACTGGAAACAGAAAACGCAGGTACACAGGTACAACAAACAAAGAGACAGCAAACCAAAAACAACAAACCAAAAGACAAGGAATCAGCGAAAGGCAGACGTAAGACAACCAGTATAAACAGGTGTGACAATAATTGAAACACAAGGAACAGGTGAGCAGAGGTGGGAATGGACAAGGAAAGGACGGTGCCGACACACGTGACACAAAAAACAAAAACAAAGACACATGGCACAGAAACAAACTGCAAAAATGTCCTCCTAGTGTCCAAAACAGGTAAATGTCCTGGCCAATTCCTGACACTGGATGTGTTAAAAAAACAAATTGCCTAAGTGCCTCACCTTCTGCTGATCCTACATTTGCATTTCCCAAAAACTGGTTAAAAAGTCCAACTTAACCATCGCTTTGCATGTGAATCCTGTAGATTTGTAGTTAAAAGCTGCGGCTGAAATCATACAGATAGTCACCAAGAACATTTACATCATTTGGCTGAGACCTTTATACAACCAAGCTGGTTGATGGTTAAGGGTCATTCTCAAGCGCCCAGATGAAGAGGCTTGGAAGTAGTGGGATTTGAACCCACAACCTTCTGATTAGTATTCCATTAGTAAACTTAGGGGGACAATTGTAGCGCAAGTGGCTCTGGGTTGTTTATCGTAAAGATCAGGGTTCAAGCCCCAGCACGGCCAAGCTGCCAACATTGGACCCCTGAGAATGGCCCTCAACCCTCTCTGCGCCAGGGGTTCTGTATTATGCCCCTTTTCCACCGAGGCAGTTTGAGTGCTGGTTCGGAGCCTAATTTAGAACCAGTTTTTTCTTTTTCGACAGCCAAAGCACCGGCTCTGAACCAGGAAAAGTGGTTCTTAAGTAGCACCAAAACGTTGCTGGTCTAGACTTAAGAACCGCTTGTTTCAGGGGCTGTGGGCGGGGCTACTGTTAGCGCCTGGGGGCGGGGCTACTGTTAGCGCATTTGATAATGTACCTTAAGTATACTAATGTTTAATACACTTTTACTTTACCGCAATTTGATACATTATCAGCACACATGATAGTAGGTAGCTACATGCTAAGGCTACGTTTTTTCTGTGTTAATGATAAAATAACGTTATGTACTTTCTCGATAACAACCTCCTTTTATACAGATTACATGGAGCTGCACGTACACGTTGGATTCGCCGCGGTTGGGTGTTAATGTAGGTTCACAAAGCCATGAGCATTAACAGTAAAGCAACATCTGACATTGTTGATGTGTTTGTGTTTGCCGCTGTGTAACGTTGCTGTGTAACGTTGCTGTGTAACGTTGCTGTGTAACATGACACGTATATACGTCAGACTCGGCTCTGTGATGGCTCTCTAGCCGATGGAAAGGCAAACCGGTCCTTAGAAGGTTCGCCAGTGGAACCAACTTTGAACCAGCACCAGTACTAGCTCTGAACCAGCACCTGGTTCTTTTTGGTGGAAAAGGGGTAAGTGACACTGACCCTGTGCTCTGACCCCAACATCCAATGCTGGGGTATGTAAAGTTTACTGTGCTGTAATATATATGTGACAATAGTAAAGGCTTCTCCTTCATTGTCCTAACCACTTAACTACCACTCTGCATGAAGAGGACAAGATGTCTTTTGGGTCTGGTTCCTTTTCAGGTTTCTTCCTCATGCCTTTTCCTCACTGCTGTTGTACTTGGGTTGCTCACTGTGGAACTAAATCTGTGATTCGGGCAGATTTCTGTAAAGCGGTTTTACACCAATGTCTTTTATTAAAAGCGCTCTATCAACACAACTGAACCGAATTCAATATGACATTTATGCAGTTGCTAATGATAACAGCTTGGCATTTGTTTCCAGAGCATCATGGCTAATGACAGAGCATCATCCACACTGCAAGTTGAGGATTCAGGGGTAAAGAGATGACATTTCCAGAGCAGAGGTGCTGACTGAGGGCTACAGTATACGTGTGTGTGTGTGTGTGTGTGTGTGTGTGTGTGTGTAACGGCCATCTGGGAACATTCTCAGCCTACAGTGCCAGTAGTTAATGGAATCTAATTACTGTCAATTGTTCCCAAACCCTACAAGACCCACCCTCCTTACAGCTAATTAAAGAACGAACCTTACTGTTTAATTACAACAAGACGAGTTGAGTAAAATTTGGAGAAATAAATCTGCACTAGTCGCTGGAATTCTGCAATGAAGCTGAATGTGATTCAAAACATGACACCAGTCTTAAATAGAACATGTGAAAGAGATTCAGTCTCTCATTATAATGTGCCAAAATTAATGAACAAACTGCGTGATGACAGCTTAATGAAAGAGAAGTATCCACATGCTGAACTGAGAGTTAGGGGCAAAATAAGTTCATTCAGTTTCACTAACAAGTTTATCCTGCTCAGGGTGGCAGTGGATCCAGATCCTATTCCAGGACATTTGAATGTGAAAATGTGATTTCTATCCAGTTGTTGAGTTTGAGTGAAGTGAACCGAGATTGGTGAAGACAGTAATGACATCATCTATCACTCACTCACTCACTCACACACAAACAAATTATAATTAATTGAGATAATTGTATGCATCAACTGCAATTGACACATCGCTGCACATGGAGGACGCTATCTCTGGAGCAGGAATGTCAGATGATCAATTAGAGACTTTTCAGTTGGAGGGCTTAATTAATTCTCACATTCCCCACCACCATCTGGTGGCTCTTTCAGCTCTCGAGCTCCTCTGGCACAAACTGATTGATGCCCTACATGATGGAAATCTGCTGTCGCTGGCTTTTTTCCCCACAGAGCACTGTGAGGACGTCAGGGAGAGCGTTCAGCTGTGCGTGCTGTCTCTTTACAGTGACAACAGGTTGAATGGGTTTTTGTGGTTGGAATTAATCTTGAGGGATTTCAGTGATGTGGAAACTTGAAGCATCGCATCATGCCAAGTAAGAGGCCAACTTGGGCACTGAAATGGGCTTGCATCTGCAGGGATTTGCATAAGCTAGCAATTTTGCAGGGAAGTGTTGATACAAGTCCATAAATGAGAAACAGGAGCCGACTGGTTGCGTCAACCGTGTACAAAGGAAATTGTACATTCTGATATATTTCCAACCATGCTGGCAATCACACGGAAAGAAACAGAAGAGCTTGTTGAAAAATCACAGCAGGTGATTAATGAAAAACTTGTCAAAACACTGTACAAGCTTTGTTATACTCTTAAATCTTTATATCGTGTGAAGCCGGTCATTGTGGCAGCACATGGCTTTTTTTCTAAACATAAATATTTAACATTTGCTGATTCAGTTCATACAGAAGACTCAGACTAAATATTATAATGTAGACATAATATTTATACATATATTTATAATATTTATAATATGTTACCATATAGAGAGTTAAACCCAAACTGGGTAAAGCCAGGACAGTCTATGAGTCATGTATGAAGCAGATGGTGTCTAAGTTCATCATTCTTTGACATGTCACTTTCCACAGTGGTGCTTAAAGGCTTATATGAAAGTAGATACTAATGGCATTAGGAATTTGAATGAAGTAATAAGTAATTATTTCAGTTTTTGCCTAGTCTACTAGAGGAAATACTCACTCACTCTCTCACTCATTTTCTACCGCTTATCCGAACTACCTCGGGTCACGGGGAGCCTGTGCCTATCTCAGGCGTCATCGGGCATCAAGGCAGGATACACCCTGGACGGAGTGCCAACCCATCACAGGGCACACACACTCTCATTCACTCACGCAATCACACACTACGGACAATTTTCCAGAGATGCCAATCAACCTACCATGCATGTCTTTGGACCGGGGGAGGAAACCGGAGTACCCGGAGGAAACCCCCGAGGCACGGGGAGAACATGTAAACTCCACACACACAAGGCGGAGGCGGGAATCGAACCTCCAACCCTGGAGGTGTGAGGCGAACGTGCTAATGGTGGCATCAGTCCCATATCTGCTCTCTGAGATACCCCAAATGCTTTTTTGTAAGCTTGTTAAATTTGAAGGTGTTACCTTCAACCACTACATCTCAGTCTAAGGTTAACCTAACAGAGGTAAAAATACATCAACAACGACCCAGTTTATATCAGACTTAAGGCCATTCTCCGGCGTACTGGTAAAAACAGATGTGAAGATTTTAATAAAGTTTGCACCTGCCCACATCATTCAATGGGTGTCATTTTCACAATACACACAAACTAGCATTTCTTCCTAATAAACATGTTTTCTTTTTGTCCTGACAAACCTTACTGCTTTCTATCACCTGCATGAAAGTAAAAATCTTTTCATCCCATGGGATCCCAGTTCCACTGCACATCTCTTATCTCAGCCAGATGCACTGTGAAGCTGCTAAAAATATAATCATATCTCTACACTTATTTAAACATATTATCATAAGTTCAATCGAAATAATGGATTCCGATTCTGTTCCATCCCTGCTCTGCAAAGAGAATTATAAATACTAAATACAGGTAGCTTTTAATTCATTCAGTACAGGTTACAGGATATCTTGTAGGTTGGAGTTAATAAGGGGAATCATGGGATCATTTGAAATGATCTGAAAACTTGAATCATACAAACATCTTCAAAACAACGTTAATGAAATCGCATTGCTTGGCAAACAGACAGGATCTGAAACCATGGTAAACGTTTGCATAGAGAAAGATGGAAAAAAAATGGCAAAGCAATGCAGAGAAGGAAGGTATGAGGCACGCTGGGATGTACTGTAGCAAAAGTGACCTCTAAAAACAAGTCTAATTTGCAGTCAGCACAGGACACTTCTTTACTTCCTTCTTTTCCATATGACCTTTGTCACTCCCACGTTAGCATTTTGAACATGGCTGCATTGCCCAGGAGTCTACAGACTGGTAGAGTTCAAAGGAATGAAAAGCTGAACTGCAAATTAATGGCGTAGCTAAAGAGCATGATGGGAACGGTGACAGTTAATGGTCTGTAATAGTTCTGAAAAGTAATTGAAAGATTACTACATACACAATAATGCCATAAAGTCCATTCTTTAGATGGGTGGGATTGTTCAGATGGTCCTAATATAAGTGAGATCCAGCGGTTCTAGAGGCGGGGCCACAGGGGACCTGGCCCCTGCTGAAATCTGATTGGCCCCTGATTGGCCCCCGTTCTATCAATCGTCAATGAGAAGAGCAACCGGAGAATTTTTCACAATGATCACAGGTGCAATTCCACCCCCAAACAATTGGTGGCACTTGAGCTGTTGAAAAAGGAATGACTGCCGAAGTGTATTCGCACCGTACTGAATAAATTATTTTGTGTGCTTGAATGTATCCTGTACTTGGCCCCTGAATGTAACATGTGGCCCCTTAATGGCCCCTGTTACAGAAAAATCCTAGAACCGCCACTGCAGCCGGCAGACTGCATTTCCACCGCAGCCTACAAAATCATTTTTAACTCTTTAGCAGAGGCCACGAAATAAAATTTCCACCTGTTTAGGTTGTGTCCATGTTCAGCAATTGAATGTCTTCAGTTGAACGTCATGTCACACGCCACAGTGGTGAATAATGGCTCATATGATAGTAGACATTCATCATTGTTGTTTAATTGTACAAGTATTTCTGGTTATAACTAGCCTGCTAGGAGCAATATATTCATAGAAAAGTTCTAAAAAATCCCAAAGTGAGTATTTTTTAATCACACAAATGTTTTTATCTTCAAAGTAAATGCTGATAGCAAACTAATTTCTGCTCTGAGATGCCCCAAGTGCTGGTTAATAAGCCTAAAATTTGAAGCTGTTATCTTCAACCGCTAAAATTCGGTGTATCATTATCCAAACAGGTAGAAACAGCATCCTGATTAATTTTAGATCAGACTTGCGGCTATAAAATAATTCATTTGTTAATACTGATTAAAAATGTTTGCTAAGACGATTTTTCATTCCGCCGGCAGAACGGCACATCAGTGTGCAGGTAAAAAGGATGAAAAATATATCTGTCTTACCTTCACCGTGCTAAAACACTGCTTATGAATGTTGGTAGGACTTCCTGTTAAAGAACCTATATAGGTATATGTGTTAAGTAGTAATAATTTACGATTTATGATTTATTTATGGTAATTAGACAAATTTATAAATTGTATAAAATACCATTTAACACTGAAACTTAAGCACATGAATGCTTTACTTTCCCAGCACAAAATCAACATAAGCTTTGTTAACACAGTTCATCACTGTTAATATCACCGGCTTTTATTTTAACTTCAAACCAGGGCTTGAGAGCATTACAAAATCGTGCTGCGTCCAATGCCATCATAGACATAAAAAAAAAAAAAAAACACAGCACAAAAAAGGCACTTTACATAATAAAACTAATGGAAATGGGGGGCACGGTGGCTTAGTGGTTAGCACGTTCGCCTCACACCTCCAGGGTCGGGGTTCGATTCCCGCCTCCACCTTGTGTGTGTGGAGTTTGCATGTTCTCCCCGTGCCTCGGGGGTTTCCTCCGGGTACTCCGGTTTCCTCCCCTGGTCCAAAGACATGCATGGTAGGTTGATTGGCATCTCTGGTAGTGTCCGTAGTGTGTGATTGTGTGAGTGAATGAGAGTGTGTGTGTGTGTGTGTGTGCCCTGCGATGGGTTGGCACTCCGTCCAGGGTGTATCCTGCCTTGATGCCCGATGACGCCTGAGATAGGCACAGGCTCCCCGTGACCCGAGGTAGTTCGGATAAGCGGTAGAAGATGAATGAATGAACTAATGGAAATACCAGAGGGAATTGAGAGGGTTGTGGAACTTGTGAATAAGACTGATTTGTTGAAGAGTAAAAGAAATGATCCTGACAGATTGGTAGAGTTTTGGTGATTATTATGGTCACATGGTGCAAAGTTGTTGACCGTTTGTGGTTAGTAAGTGTGTAAGTGAAGTTTCAAGGACCAGTGGAAACCTAAATAAGACGTGGTCATATAAATATACATGGTCTAATACCTCCAGGAACAGGCCTGGCTTCAATAAATTGCCATAGGTGTATATAAATGGTGTCTTATGATGAATTGAGATTTTATTCAGAGTATGTTCCGGCCTCGTTGTTCCTGGAATATGATACCAGTCCACTTTGATGAACTACATTATATTATAATATTAAATATATCTAATATTAATCTTGAATTTTGTATTCTATTCATCTTTACAGTATATTATTCTTTATATTAACCTTTTGTTCTATGTTTATGTTCTGTAAACTGCTTTGAGACAATGTCAATTGTAAAATGCGCTATACAAATAAACTTGAATTGAATTGAATTGAATTATAATGATAAAGCAGCTACTGAAAAGCAGATTACATTCAAATCATGAGTGCTGAAAGAGGTTATGAGTCTAAAGTCCTAGATTACTAGCAAGCAATTGTTTGGACCTTGATCGATCCTGAATTATATAAAACCATTGGATAAAAAGTTCAGCAATACAGCAACAAGAGTGTCATGAAAGCAAATCGACAGAAGACTAAAGCCCTATTCGGACGGGATTAGTTTTACGTGGGGACGTGGAGTAATGCAATTTTACCTCAGGACGTCTGTAATATTAATTGGCCAATTCGCACGTGAAAAGACATCTCAGTAAAACTAGCAGAAGTGGGAGGGGTAACTCGCTTTACGCACCACAGTAACCTCCTTGTCGTCATGTGCGTATGACGTTGCTTCCTGTTATCACGTGCGCAAACAGACAACATGGCGTCTCCATGCTTGCAAAACGCACCAAAAACTACTTTTAAACAGGAAATGACAGAATTTTACCGTACATATTTACAGCGGGTCTATTCGGACGGGATTAGTATTACCTGAGGTAATTTTTCCGGACCTTTTTACAGAAGGTAAATGTCGCCGTAATCTTAACTGACATTGTCCGTAATGATTACCGAGATGGCACATTCGGACAGAACTAAAATCACCGAGAAGCTCTGGTAATAATTACTTTACCCCCACGTCCCAACGTAAAACTAATCCCGTCTGAATAGGGCTTAAGAATACAAAATGACTCGTTAATTAAAGTAACATCATATGAAAAACTATATGAGAATATAAGGGTAGCTGCATCCAAATATCCCTTCTACCCTACTACACAACTATACAGTAGGCAAAAAGCAGTATGCCAAATGAGCTGTATGTCTGAATTCTCAGTACGTATTAAACAGTAAGTGAGGAACACACGGATGACCTTCCATCAAGATTCTGCAGTATGGAACCAGGACACACTGTGCCATCCCATAATGCAACTGGACTGGAACGAAATAATTAAAATCAGCAGAAGGCAGCACCTTGGAAGTGCTACAGATAATAACATCGTTCATTGCGGTTAAACCAACAATAAAAGTAAGTATTATCATGTTGTAGGTCACATGACAATGCCAACATGGTGGATGGAGTATTTTTGGATTGTGTTCATACTGTACACATAAACTGGTCAGTACTTACTCAATAGACAGCTAAGCATAAGGTACTGTATCATATACAGTAGGTACTGTCAGAGTTAGCAATTTCAGTTTTGCTCGACTCTCCTACACTTGTGCTCTCACTTGTACCCCAAAGTCGAGGCTTAGGTGCAGGGGAGATCGTGCTTTCTGTATTGCTGCCCCCAGGCTCTGGAACGCCTTGCCACTGTCCATTAGACAAGCCTCTTCTCTTATATTTTTACGTCCAGGATAAAGACATTTTTATTTTCAAAAGCATATGGCTGATGGGATATTTGTACGATTTTTCTGTTTGTTTGTTGTGTGTTTTTTCTGTTTTTAATGACCTAATGGAAAGCACATTGGTCGACGGAAGATGTAATTAATTGTGCTATATAAATAAATTGTCATTGTCATTGTCTCTCTCTGTCTGACAACACTTTAATCTCTCACTCTCTCACTCATTTTCTACCGCTTATCCGATCTACCTCGGGTCACGGGGAGCCTGTGCCTCAGGCGTCATCGGGCATCAAGGCAGGATACACCCTGGACGGAGTGCCAACCCATCGCAGGGCACACACACACTCTCATTCACTCACGCACTACAGACAATTTTCCAGAGATGCCAATCAACTTACCATGCATGTCTTTGGAGCGGGGGAGGAAACCGGAGTACCCGGAGGAAACCCCCAGGGCACGGGGAGAACATGCAAACTCCACACACACAAGGTGGAGGCGGGAATCGAACCCCCAACCCTGGAGGTGTGAGGCGAACGTGCTAACCACTAAGCCACCGTGCCCCCCTCTTTAATCTCTTAAACATAAGAAAACATCAAATTTGGGAAAAAAGTGTGTAGTCTACAGGACTCTCCTCATACTGTCCAATCTGATCTGTAATGTACTGTATAGTATAAGAAAATGAGGGAACATACAACAAACTGCAGGCTATGTTATTTATTAGAAGCTTGATATGTGTACTTGTGTTTTTCCAATGTTGCCTTGCAGGTTTTTTCCCCTGTAAAATACGAATAGTCTTTTTCACGAAAGCTTGCATAGGCTAGTTTGTTAGCTTAAAGGAAGCATATAGTACGCAGCAAACAGCATTGGTTATATAAAATTGAAATTAGTAGGGCTTCATCACTTGCTCCTCAGAGGGGGAAACTGATGAAACGACTCCCACATGCTGTGGTACAACGAAGCTAATAGGTAATGTAGACAAAAAGGATATAGATAATAGTGAGTAGTTTGGTTAAGTCTGGTTAAAAACAACAATTTAATTTGCTCTCTGGGAAATTGTAAGATGTAACTGAATGTATCTGCACATTATTGTCTATGGGGAAGGTCCTAAGGGACCTTCAGGAAAGCTACTTTCTAGCTTACAGTTACAGTTTCTTTTTTGTTCAAAAAGCTAAAGGAAGGTTTATGAATTTGATGGAAGACAGAACACAAGGGAGACATAGTCAGTTTGATGTGTGTGCTGAATCAATTCAAGACAAGAACACGGCCAAAATCTATAGTCACGAATCCATACGTCTAAGATATTTTCAGAACAGAAAAAACTACAAGCAGCATTTACAGTACACCCAAACTTTGCAAATTACTTGCTAGTTTATAGTTACATTTAGCTTAGAGGATTGCTCAGCCAGCAAAAAAAAATTAAATTACAGAAAAATTGTAACTGTTAATCGGATATCTGTATGTACCCACGATGCAAATACTAGTTCATTAAAAATGGCAGCACATTGTGTTGAATTTAATGAAAGTCAACCAGCATGACCCTCGCTAATTTTTCTTGCTCAGTCTAATCTACATATTAACCCCAGAGACAGAGCTTAGCTGAAGCCACTGATGAAAAATCCTAATCTTACACTTATTTGTGGTGGTTAATGAATACTAAGAAGCCAGTAAGAATTTTGTGGTTTTAAATGCAACAATTTGAACTACAGTCTAATAAAACACCAATGTCCTGCTTCCTGGAAATTCCCAGCCCTGCTCAGACATTAATGTAAGTCACGAAGGTACACCTGATGGACCAGAGCATTTCCTGAGCAGACTTTTTGAGCAGATGTTATTGACTGGCCTGCACACGATACAGCTGTCTAGCTCACATCACAGCTGTTGGTTATATGAGTTGAGAAAGCAATTTGAGTCAACTCACCATGGTGTGATCTTCATTGTCTTCAAAGGGCAATCCCTGATTATCAGTGTTTACTATTGTTCACACGATCAAATCACTGATCAACATTGTTACCAATGACCAATCACAGATCACCAATGTTCAGAATGACCAATCACTGAACACCATTGTTCCCAATGACCAGTGCTGACCTTTGCACCCAATGACCGATCCCAGCTCACCATTTTTCCCACTAATTCATGATATCAGACGTTTTCAATGACCAATCACTGATCATCATTATTCCCAGTGACCAATCACTGATCATCATTATTCCCAGTGACCAATCACTGATCATCATTATTCCCAGTGACCAATCACTGATCATCATTATTCCCAATGACCAATCACTGATCATCATTATTCCCAGTGACCAATCACTGATCATCATTATTCCCAATGATCAATCACTGATCATCATTATTCCCAATGATCAATCACTGATCATCATCATCTGCCCCATCTACACATTTTCAAAATATTTAAATTGTTTGGGTTCTTGATAAAAATTATAGTATTTTAAAAATCCATAAATAGCTTGTGGTGTCATGACCAAATAATGACCAAAGAAACAAATTATAATAATGTATTATTATCATTGTTCTTCAAAAATCTTACTTTATTGTGTAATAATTCCAGTAATATGCAAATTAGCCTGTGTCAACTTCTGGCAACCTTTAGCAAGAAGTTAAAGCTAGCATCTATCTATCATAAAGGATGTTGAATTATGAAGCGATGTCTATGATCCAAACTGACAGAATGTTAGCACTGAGCATTGAGAAGAGAAAAGCATCCCAATAAAAGCAGAAACTCTGGTTTGCTATAGCACATAACCCATGATACACCTGTCAATACATGCATCATGTGGCATTATAAATATTCATCACATTGCAAAGCCAATTTCAGTGGAGACTGAACATATAAACATAGTGTCCTTAATCGATATGTATGTGTGGACAAATCCAAGAGAACTAGCAGGAGAGGATTGTGTACACTGTGCTACTCTACCTTGTTGTTTTTCTTCCTCATTGGTTCATTATGTAGCTTTCTTTGCTATTGATTAGTGTGGGAATGACTTGGAAGGATAAAAAAAAAGTAGACCAGAAGTTTTTCTCTAGACATTTGAGGCACAGCCCTGCTCTCTGATCTTCATCAAAGACATCTGAAATCAATATTCAGGTACAGTCGATTAAATTATGTCACCATCGAGTCGAGCGTCACCTTCATCGTGATCTTCGGAGGGGCCAGGTTTGATATTTTAAAACGTACAGTTTGATTTCTAGCCTTTCTTCTTGCTTGACACAGTGAGAGGAAGGATCAAGAGAATGGGATAGAGAAAAAGATAGGACTGTGCACTCTTTTTTTTTTTTTGATGGATTATACAGGGACACCCTGAGGAGCTCATTTACATTCCATCAGAGGGAGACATTTGGATCTTTATCTTTCTCTTCACTAATGTATAGATAATACAGGATAGTTTTCACTGTTTGCTTGTATTGTGTTGTGTTTCTGTGCTCAGGGATCGCAGGTTATATTTATTCACGTAAATGATGCTTTTATTCAATGCAGTTTACAATAATGGAATCCAAGCATCTTGACGGTTGAAACACCAAACAACATGTTTTCGCATAATAAATACAATCTTTATCTTATGAATGATTTATCATATAATAAGCAATTACCGAACTTTAGGACTATTATCTAATATTAAAAATCGAAAGCTATATAAAAATCTGGTTTAAACTGGATTAAAGCCATAATTCCTGCTCTCTTCTGTAAGTGCCTACTATCAGACAACAGAGACAAGTTTATTACAGTTGTAACCTGTTTGCCATGGTGGCATGATGAGATCGGATGATGTGATATTGGTGGTGTTTGAAATATATCGTTTTTAAACTGTACTACAGCAATTTACACAATCTATAACGGTCCATTTATAGTTACATTGAAGTATAATGTGCACTTACTTATGGTCAGTCGTGTAGAACATAAAACCAGGGCATGAAATGGACGACTGGAGAATGACGCAAAACAAATGGAAATGAAATGGCTGGTGTTTATTATTAGTGTAGGATCAGTGTAAATTGTGAAAATAATCATCTTTATTAAATCATTTTTGTACGTTCCCATTATGGCAAATTAATCCATATTCGTTTAATTGAATTTAATTGAATACATATTCTCTTTTTATAGAGCCGGTTTGACTGAGTTTAACAATACGTGTTAATTAATACACTGAATTAATTAATACAATAATACAACTAACAAACATGCACTGACATTTTCAGCACTTAAGGTCATTGTTTTTCACATGGATTCTTGAGACTCCTGTCGAAGTTAAGGTTAGCCATTTATTCGTTTATATTTCAGTAAATATTGTAAGTATTCAGATATTAATGCCGGATTATTCATGTACTGTAAGTGTAAAATGTTAGTGTTGAGGTTCCAGCAGGTTCAGCTTTTAAAAAAAAATTAAAAAATCATACCATAAACCTGGACAGCATTTTGTTTTAATTGTACATACAGTATACCTGTACTACACTGTACATACAGTCTGTAGCTCAGGGCTTGATAAAATTACAAGAAAAATTTTCTTAACATTTATAAATTATGAGATCTTTTATTTGAGACTTTACTGTTAAATAGAATTAGTAACTCAAACTGCACCTGAGGAGAAACTGTTAAATTATAAATCATTTCTAAATACATTTTCCTTTCTAGACGCCCACACAAACACACACACACACACACACACACACACACACACACACACACACACACACACAGTGAGCAATAATAATGATGTA
>NC_083484.1:4385000-4420000 GCF_030014155.1 Tachysurus vachellii
TCCTTGCTCAGATTAAGACATTGCTCCGCCTCAATGCTCAGATTAAGACATTTCTCCGCCTCCTTGCTCAGATTAAGACATTGCTCCGCCTCCTTGCTCAGATTAAAACATTGCTCCGCCTCAATGTTCAGATTAAGACATTGGTCCACCTCCTTGCTCAGATTAAAACATTGCTCCACCTCCTTGCTCAGATCAAGACATTGCTCCATCTCCTTGCTCAGATTAAAACATTGCTCCGCCTCAATGTTCAGATTAAGACATTGCTCCACCTCCTTGCTCAGATTAAGACATTGCTCCGCCTCAATGCTCAGATCAAGACATTGCTCCACCTCCTTGCTCAGATCAAGACATTGCTCCACCTCAATGCTCAGATTAAGACATTGCTCCACCTCCTTGCTCAGATCAAGACATTGCTCCGCCTCAATGCTCAGATTAAGACATTGCTCCACCTCCTTGCTCAGATTAAGACATTGCTCCTCCTCAATGCTCAGATTAAGACATTGCTCCACCTCCTTGCTCAGATTAAGACATTGCTCCGCCTCAATGCTCAGATTAAGACATTGCTCCGCCTCCTTGCTTCGTTGAGCACATTGCCTTACATCTACCCAATAAAAATATTTCACACCACATATTGCTCCATATTCATATCATAATAAAGCAACTTTTTACACTCTGCAGCAGATTTTTACTTTTTTATGGTTTTCAATTTTAACAGCAATATTTTTCTTACCACTAGAATAAATAACCATCAACTCCTGGTGGAAATTAAAAACTCACAGCTCACTAATAGATGTTCCAGCCCAAGCCAAACACAGAAATTGGAAAGCAAAACAGAATATCATCTAGCTTCATTTCAGCCAGTTTACTAACAACCTACAGAGATAATGCACAATTTGAGTCTCCTCCAATCGGTGAATCACGATTATTTCTTCTTGCAAGAACATTTCAGACTTCAGACCAAGCCCCAAAAAATAGGGAAAAAAGGTCACAGTAGCCTAAAAGCCTAAAGCATCTTACTTCTAATGAACAGATTAAATCAGTCATTTGTATATGTGCCTCTTATAAACCAGTGATTCTACATGGCAGATATTTTTCACTGTTCAAACAAACCAGTCCAAAGACATTTGCATCATTTATATCTTATTTTATACAACTGTGGCTTAAGCACCTTGCACCGAGGCCCAGCAGAGGCAGCTTTGTAGACCTGGGACTTAAACTGACAACCTTCAAATTGGTAGACCAACACCTTAACAACTAGACTACCACATAGCCTGCAACAACAAACTCATTCACTCACTCATTTTCTACCGCTTATCTGAACTACCTCGGGTCACGGGGAGCCTGTGCCTATCTCAGGCGTCATCGGGCATCAAGGCAGGATACACCCTGGACGGAGTGCCAACCCATCGCAGGGCACACACACACTCTCATTCACTCACGCAATCACACACTACGGACAATTTTCCAGAGATGCCAATCAACCTACCATGCATGTCTTTGGAAAGAGGAAACCGGAGTACCCGGAGGAAACCGCCGAGGCACGGGGAGAACATGCAAACTCCACACACACAAGGCGGAGGCGGGAATCGAACCCCCAACCCTGGAGGTGTGAGGCGAACGTGCTAACCACTAAGCCACCGTGCCCCCCGTAACAACAAACATTGGTGTTAATTACTTAATAAAATGATAGTGTCATTTATTTACCATTTTGGATAGAAATGAATCAGCAGCTAAATTCATGCCTCCATAGAATAGAGTATGTACAGAGATAATACAGTAAATAAATTAAAGCACATCTGCCTCAAGGCTGTGTATTAACCGATGAGTTGTGCATATTCTGAGATGCTTTTCAGCTAACCGTGGTTTTAAAGAGTGCTTTTTTTCTGCTTTTATCTCTCTGATCAAGAAAGGATCTCGACAAGAAAAATCTAAATCTAAAGACTGGCTATCATTAGGCAAGCTCGTGGTTAAAATGAGAAACAATGGTCAGGTGAATAGGACTGTTGATTAGATGATGTAAGATCGAAATAAAATACTGTTGATAAATCAGGAAGACAATCACAGGATATCAAGGCTTGGTAACAAAGCAGATCGTATACAAAGTACTGTTACTGTTTATTGTCTTTTGTGTATTGCATTTTTTGTACTTTTTGTATTGTCTTGTAACTTTTGTCCTGCACTGTCTTGTCTGTCTTGTTTGTCTTGTCCTGCACAGTTGCACTTTATGTGGCAAAGACTACTTACATGTCCTTAGCCCTGTCTTTGTTTTATGTAGCACTATGATCCTGGAGAAACGTTGTCTCATTTCACTATGTACTGCAACAGCTATATATGGTTGAAATGACAATAAAAGCTTCTTGACTTGACTTGACTTGACTTGACTTGACTTGACTTGACTTGACTTACTTGGTTTGGGTGAGTTTAGTGAGTGTTGGGGATTGTAGTCCATGGCGGCCATGTCTGTAGTCTGTAGTGTTTGGAAATGGAGTTTGGTATTGGTGATAACATGATGACATTGACATCACATTTCTCCCCATTCTGATGTCTTTGTTACGAACGTTAACCAAAGCTCTAAAGTCAACAGTGAGTAAATACGAGTGTCGGCATGAGCGTATGTTCTGACAATCGCTGCCAAATAGATTGAACACAAACCTTGTGCAACCGTTGAGCCAAGGAGATATCAACACCAGTTACACCGTAATCTTCATTCAATTCATATTTTACGATCTCAAACTAAATCGGATCATCTGATAAAAGTTCATTCCTGAGCTTCTTTCAAACACCACACAGTTCCCACCCAGCGCAGAGATCCAGCATAGCAGCAAAAGTGTTATTGAATGTGTGCTTTCATTGCTATAATAGCTGCATCTTCAGACACATTTTCTAAAGTTTTTCTCCTCATACATTTTTTCATGAAACTGAAACAAAGCCTAAGGGTATGTTATGATTTGAGAGTTCTGTCAAGAGAGCAGGCACACAAGTGAAACTCCAATAGCACAAGTAATTGGGTTGAGAAAAATCAAATCATAGAATATTAGCTGACTTAGTTCCACAGATAACAGATGATGCAAGAAATGAATCATTCTGAGAATACGTGATGCAAAAAAATCAATCATTTGAAATTAGAAAATAAAAGTATAAACAATCTATTGAAGACATTATATATATATATATATATATATATATATATATATATATATATATATATATATATATATATATATATATATATGAGAGTATATGTACTCTTAGTCTATGTGTATATACTGTATATTACTGTATATCAATATAGGAATTGATTTGTATAGCGCTTTTAGCAACTTTTAACAACTGACATTGTCTCAAAGCAGCTTTACAGAAATCTAGAAAGCATTTAAAGTTTAAAATTAAGTTATTGTTTAACTTTAACATTTATCCGTAATGAGCAAGCATGAGGTACTGGTGGCAAGAAAAACCTCCCTGAGATGATATGAGGAAGAACCTCATCCTCATTTGACCTGTCATCATGGACAGTAAATAATGTCAATGTAAATAATATCCTTTCTTAAAAGGTCTTTTACTCTTGCCCTCTTATTATTACAGTAATTAATTTTATTTTGTATGTTTTCTGGTAGGGGGGCACGGTGGCTTACTGGTTAGCTAAACAGTGGGGCTGAGTATCCTGTCCTTGTGCCCAAAAGTCAGGACACATCTGTCAGGCTCAGTGGGACTACAGCTTTGGTGTCATGGCCTGGACAAACACAGACATCAATACTTTCAGTACAAGCAGAAAGAGAGAGAGAGAGAGAGAGAGAGAGAGAGAGAGAGAGAGAGAGAGCATGGAGGTAAAGATAATAATAAATAATAAATATAGCATAAGACAGATTTCTGATTAATTCCTCCATGTATGTATATCTAGCATTTTTTAAATAAAAAATGCATTTAATAAACTGAAAATTTTTAGTTTTTGTCAATAAACTCAGCCTTGTTCATCGTGCACTGATAAGTAATTGTATGGACACGTGATTACTCACTCACTCACTCACTCTCACTCATTTTCTACCTCTTATCCGAACTACCTTGGGTCACGGGAGCCTGTGCCTATCTCAGGCGTCATTGGGCATCAAGGCAGGATACACCCTGGACGGAGTGCCAACCATCACAGGACACACACACACTCTCATTCACTCATGCAATCACACACTACGGCAATTTTCCAGAGATGCCAATCAACCTACCATGCATGTCTTTGGACCGGGGGAGGAAACCGGAGTACCCGGAGGAAACCCCCGAGGCACGGGGAGAACATGCAAACTCCACACACACAAGGCGGAGGTGGGAATCAAACCCCCAACCCTGCAGGTATGAGGCGAACGTGCTAACCACTAAGCCACCGTGCCCCCCGACATGTGATTACACACAGAAATTTATTTACCAGCTCCTAGATTGACTCTGATTCAACAGCCAGAGCTGAAGCTGTTTCAAATGGACCTGGCAAGAAGCCATATGTCCGCTTATTAGAGTCAGTTTGTAATTACAGTGTGCAATGTGTTAAGGAACAGCTTCATCACCTTTCATTAGCATCTTAATAGGTGCACTGGGTTTACACTGACAGACTTCGACCCACAGTCACCGGCACCTGAAAAGCCCTATGAGAAATTAGCTTCCCATCCCGTGGATTAGAAAATATCCAATAGGAAAAATATCTGAAGATAAACCAGGTTGTTTTGCCATTAAGATGTCCAGTGGAAAATAATGTGTTATTTATTTGTTATGAACTGCTTTGTAAAGTTACCTGGTGTGAAAAGCTCCCTGTGACACTGAGTAGGAGCAGGAGATACCTCAAAAATAGAGAAGATTTTATATAACATGAGTGCTGTTCAAGCTGTCATGTGAAATAATAGGACAAAAAAGGCGAATCTTCTCCTTACGACATCACAAACCGCTTTGGAACGTCAAAAAACCCAAAGGCTTACTTGTTCGAATCAGTTCCTTTTTTTTGTATGACAAAATAATAACACAACCCAATTTTCTAAAGCCTGACTAATTGCTGTACAGCCTCAAACCGCTTAAACACCCAATCATATCTAACAATGTACTTGGCTTGGGTCCAAATTAGTGACATTTTCCCATGAAGCAGTACACACAGGATACATGCACATGAAGAGCAGACTTGTCGCTTGTTTGTCTGATGCTCCACACAGGTTATTTCCATCATATTAAGATGTAATTGCAAAGCAGCATGAAGAAACACCCATGGTGGTCTAATTTATAATATATTCCAGAATATTCTGTTATTCTATATGTAGATAACCTCACCGAGACCAAACACTGAATTAAAGCAGATGTAGTGTGAAGATCTGAAGAGCCTGATAAATATACAGTGTATATTAGGGTGCATTTTCAGACTCTAGTCTCTGGCTTGCTCATTAATGATAAAATTCTACACAAGCATACACTTAAATCACTATACAAATAGAAATGGATTGAAAAGCAAAAACAATAAGTAAAGTGTTAGGATGAAGGAAATTCGTAAATTCTTGTCATGTAAAGACTAGAGCTGGCATCTCGGAGGAATAAGTTACAGGAGAAACAAAAGGCTATAAAAGTAGCTCGGTATCTGCCACTGTGTTTTCTGTGTTGGCAAAAACATGCGGGTGAAAATAGACAGTTGGGAAAGTCAACTTTCTGTGATCTCCGAGGCAAAAGGTGTACACAAATAGCCTTATGCTCAGAGACTAGGTGAAATCTTGGCTGGGTTTATTAACAAAATGTACCAGACTCTCTATTGACAGTTAGAAGTCTAGCTTGTGGTACTAAAGCTGTGTAGCTAAAAATGAAAGCGTGAGAGATGACAGACACGGTAGACACAAGTTTTTTTTATAGCAGCAAAATAAAACTAGATTTGTAAAGTTCGTCGCGACAAACTTTGATGTTGACTTTGACGAGGCAAGTATTCGCAAAGGCCGGTGCTTTTTGGAGGCGAGTGGACATAAGGGTCAGTGTTACTTTTGGAGGCAAGTGGACAGAAAGATAGGGTGCCAAAACATTTGGAGGCAAGTGGAGACGAGCATGTGACGTCATCCGAATACTCCTGAGGAAGTTCCCCTCATTGGGCTGAGTGTTTTGATATGTCACATGTTCATGTTGTGCTAATTTTTGATTTTCACGTGACATCACGTGACGTCAAGTGACGTCATCAGAATACCCGCGAGTCAGTTCCTCTCATTGTGCTGAGTGTTTTGATGCAGTATATCACATGCCCATGTTGTGCAAATTTTTTTATTTTCACGTGACATCACGTGACGTCATGTGGCGTCATCAGAATACATGTGAGGGAGTTCCCCTCATTGTTCTGAGTGTTTTGATATGTCACATGTCCATGTTGGAAAAAGTTTTTTGATTTTGCGTATTTTGGGGGCGGGGCTGCTGGACAACCGAAAGGCCAGTCGGTACACCAATTTAAACCTTTGTTCAGAGTATCACCCTAAAGGAGCTGGCCGTGTTTGGTGTAGATAGTTCGAAAGCTTGCCGAGTTATAAACCTCCAAAGTTTATAATGGGAGTCTATGGGAAAAAAGGCCACTTTGAGACCCGGTACCGGAAGTACTGGTACTCGGATCACTTAGAAAAGTCATAGCAACAGACCTTCAGACCATAGAACTTCAGACCAGGTCTACAACATATCTGAATTTGGTGCATGTGGCTCGAAAGCCCTAGGCCGCATTAAATTTTATAAATGTTTGTCTAAGCTTAAATAGGAAAACAGAATGTTGGCTTCTACAATGCGACATAACTAAAGGTTTGTTTACACGACTTAAACATGGATCGTTATGGTTATAAATAAGACAGTTTTGCCTTTCGTTTCACAGTGCTGCTCTGTGTCACCATGTTTACCTTGCACCACTGACACTCCATACTTTTTCCAAACTTCTGTGAGCTATCCTACAATATTTTTCATGTACTCAGTCCACTGGACTTTGCTGGGCCTACTTCCTGGTCAAATAGTCATATTAGCTACTACAGGGCTTGGATAATGTAACGGAAACACTGGTCAATATAGTATTGGAGGTTTCACACCTATCTATGCACAGTATGGTTGCCAAACTTCACTAATTTCACATACCAGAGTGTGAAGGTTAAATTTGCAGAGCAATAGCATCGCTGTACATAAAATATTGCACATAAAATATCCTACACACCATAATGAGAGACATATCACAGCACAAAAGAAGACAAATTGTTAGTGCGCATGTGTGTCAAGGACGACCGAACCATTCTGGATGAGCATCTACACCCAGTGGTTCAAACATTATACCCTGAAGGTGGTACTGTGTATCAGTAATGCATCAATACACTCACCAAGATAGAGTGATTTAATAAATAGGAAGTTGAACATCTCTCATGGCCTCCACAGTAACTAGATCTGAATATTAAAGCCACTTTGGGGTGAGTCAGGAAACGTTTTCGTCCACCATCATCACATAGTGACCTGGCCACTGTGCTGCAAAAGGAATGGCTCAAAATCTGTCTGTCTACAGTGCAGGACTTGTATCTGTCATTATCAAGATGAACTGATGCTGTAACCACAAAAGGAGGTTGTACTCCAGACTAATAAATAATTGTGGTCTAAAACCAGATGTTTCATTGTCCAACCTCAAGTCTTTTCCATTTGTTAGATTGTTAATAATAATGTTAAATGAATAGCTCAATCTTCAACGGCAACCCTCAGGTAAAGAGTGAGCACCACACCAGAAGTGTGTTAACAATATGGTTCCCTTGACGTATGAGCGTGTGCTTGCAGGCTAGCAATAAAACTTGCTGATGTACCATTCATACTGCACCACAACCACGTGTCCAGCTTTCTCGGTGTCTGCTCCATCTTCACTACAAAAACAGCAAGCCTGAGGAGACTCCTGGGTTTTACACGACTCTCTTAAGTGCTCTTGGGTACTTTAAAGCTGACACCTGAATGTAGACTGGGACAGATCACACAGACCACACGGCACTGGGGAACACACCTGAAGTGCAGTACTAGAGATTTCCTTAAAAAAAAGAAGAAAATAAGAGCAAGAGTATTAAAATAAATACAAATATCTGGGCGGCTTGTTTAATAAAAGGTTGTTGACGTTGGGCTGTAGTTTTGGGTGAAGTCGTGGCCTAATGGTTAGAGAGTCTGACTTCTAACCTTAAGGTTGTGGGTTCCAGTCTCGGGCCGGCCACGACTGAGGTGCCCTTGAGCAAGGCACCGAACCCCCCCAACTGCTCCCTGGGCGCCGCTACATACTGTAAATGGCTGCCCACTGCTTCGGGTGTGTGTACACTGCTGTGTGTGTTCACGGTGTGTGTGTGTGTGCACTTTGGATGGGTTAAATGCAGAAAACCAATCCTGAGTATGGGTCACCGTACTTAGCCGTATGTCACGTCAGTTCCTTCTGTAACCATCTACAGTAATAATTTTTTACAAATATTAGAAATTCAATTAAATGCAGACAGAGAAAGAAACATTAATGAAAAACATTAATAACTATTAATTAAACATAAACTGCTGCTTGATATCCAACCATTTTGCGTACACTTGGATGTTAGAATTTATATAGCTCTAATCTTCTATCCTGCTTATGTTAACTGGAGATCATTAATAAGATAATATTTCTAAGTAGCTCTGGGAATCTGGGGAATGTCAGCTCAGTGGTTAAAGCTCTTAGAGAGACCACCAGGGACGGAGCCTGTGGTAGGAGCTTGGGTTCTGAGCAAATCTCTTAACTCTCACTGTGATTCTTCTGATTTGGAATAAATGTGTGACATGCAAGCACTGCGGGGGGCACGGTGGCTTAGTGGTTAGCACGTTCACCTCACACCTCCAGGGTTGGGGGTTCGATTCCCGCCTCTGCCTTGTGTGTGTGGAGTTTGCATGTTCTCCCCGAACCTCGGGGGTTTCCTCCGGGTACTCCGGTTTCCTCCCCCGGTCCAAAGACATGCATGATAGGTTGATTGGCATCTCTGGAAAATTGTCCGTAGTGTGTGAGTGAATGAGAGTGTGTGTGTGCTCTGCGATGGATTGGCACTCTGTCCAGGGTGTATCCTGCCTTGATGCCCGATGACGCCTGAGATAGGCACAGGCTCCCCGTGACCCAAGGTAGTTCGGATAAGCGGTAGAAAATGAGTGAGTGAGTGCAAGCACTGCAGTTTATTCTTTCAAGCCAAAGAGTAACAGTGAATAGAAACAGTGATCACGAGTCAGTGCTTGGAAGCATTATTCATTAGACAGAAAGCCTTACAATGGAGATGTTGGCAAGACTTTGCAACAGTATTGTTCCGAATGCCATTTTATAGTCTGTAAATATGAATTATGAGTGTGAAAAAAACAAATTAGTATTCAGGAGATGGGGACCTCTGCTGGTGTGCTGGTGTAATGTACATGTCGTAAATTTGATTGTATGGGATGAAGAAAATTGATGGGCTTCTTGAGGTCATTGTAAATGGATATACAGTAGGTTACCAATAAATTAGTGTGTGTGTGTATCCAAAAACATTCTTCCATCAGGTTTGGAGATGTTGTGATGGGAAGCGTTTCCAATCACAAACGTGCCGTTTCCATTAAAGATTTGCATAATTGCTCCTATTAACGATTGCACAGGCTGTGAGTGTGAAGTCAGGAAGTGATTTTGTTCTCCAGCAGCACATTTACTGCAACACTTAGTAATGAGAAGAGTTTGGGTTTATCTTGCCTACCAGAGCAGGTGTGTGTGTGTGTGTGTGTGTGTGTGTGTGCCAGCAATTCCTAGTAAATCTCTCTTATCATGCATTGACTTGCTGTTTATATTTACATTTACATATTTACATAGGCGACAGTGGTAAGGAAAACCTCCCTGAGATGATATGAGGAAGAAACCTTGAGAGGAACCAAACTCAGAAGAAAACCCAACCTCCTTTGGGTGACACTGAACAGTAAATAATGTAAATGTAAATAATTTCCTTTCGACAACAGAATGTAATTGAGTGGAGTTCAGCAACCAAGAGCTCCTAAAGAACTAACAGGTTAGTGCAGTTCACTCGCAGTTCAAGTTCACCACAAACACAACACTAACTCCTTCCTGCCAAAGTCTTCAAATGAATGCTGATGAAGAATCGACCACAAAGCTGACTGACGCAACTGTAGTTCAAAGATGTTATGACCCCATCCACAGCAATATGGCTATGTAACAACAGCACTTGTCACCAACGGATTCTGAGCAGAGAGCCAAGAGTAGCCCAAGAGCCAAGGGAATCAGAACCAATCGGAAAAAGCTCCAGAAAGACTCCAGAAAGGCTTGAAACTTGTTTGAAGTTTGCTACGGAACATTTGGAAAAGCCTGTGAATAATTGCGAGAATGGAGCAAACGAAATGATTAGATTTTGATATCGATCCAAACAAGTTCAAGGTCGCTGCAAGGTCAAAATGTCTAAAACAGTTTTTCTTCAATCGCTTCCTTCCTGTTTGATGTATTTTAGACACACAAATCGAAGTCTCTTGTGTCAAATTTGATTTGTCTTCCCTTTTCATCATCCAGTCCTCTAACTCAAAGCTTCAAATCATGCATGTGCATCTACACTGCTGACAACCATGAAGCTTTAAATAATAGGGTCAGCACCATGGATATTTTCCTGCCACACTGCTAAATGTGCAACTTAATTTTCTGGAAAAAAAAACAAACAAACTACAGATTAAAGAGTAATAAGTGGAATCAGTAGTCGCTTTGACATTTATAAATCTTATTAGGTTACACGTTCATAAGGGACCCACCTGCCGCAGATTTTGACAGTAATTTATAACAGCTAATGAACCGCATGTGGGTCACGTCCCGGGGGGTGGGGGGGTGGGGGTGTGTGTGAAGTGCATACCCAAACACCCTAGAGTTTATTTATTAACAAAGGATTAAATATTTCATATTAGAATGAGATTCGTTGCTATGTGTAATGAATGCTGATAAGAAAAGTACAAGTAAAAGTCCATTCTAAGTTAGTAGACCATCTGCACAGGACAGTTGTCTCAAGTTGTTAATGATAACCTGCAGAAGATCTTTCCAGCTGTTGTGAGACAGTTGTCCATGAGAAATTTTTAAGACTTATATTTACGTTTATAGGATTTGCCAGATGTCCTTATCAGAGCACCTCACCACCATGCTTTGTTGCGAGTAGTCTAGGATATCTTGCTATACAGGATGGAGAGAGAGAGAGAGAGAGAGAGAGACAGCGAGAGAGAGAGAGAGAGAGAGAGAGAGAGAGAGAGAGAGCTGGAACAGACCCTGAGGGAAAGACTGAAGAGAAAGATAGAGTAGGAGGAAAGCCAGAAATATAAGACAAACAGGAGAACAGAAGCCAAAATAGAAGATTGAAGGACGGCAAAACATAAGGAGAAGAGAGACTGCCAGATATCAGACAGGGAGGCAGGATACAAGGGGAACATCTGTCAACGTGGGCCATGTCGGAATGAATTCATCAGAAAGAGTACTTCAGTTATTCTTTTGTAAACAGAACGAGACACAGCACTGTGAGTCAGGCTGATGTGTTAAGTATATCTGACGTGTCCATCCTATCCCATGCCTGTCTGTCCACCTCTGTAATCCCTCACTGGTCTACACTTTAAAACAAACCAAGTGTGCCAAGCAGCTTTTTTTTTTAAATTTGGCCCTGATCTTGAGCCGTACTTTTTGTAAATCCAAAATTTGATTTATATTGAAAATGGAAAAGTTCCTTGTATTCCCAGTTGGTTTAAACAGTTACTTAAGTTGATTCATGGGTTGGCTCATAAATTGATACGCAGATTTGTCTTGAATAGTGGTGTACAAGATGACGGGACACACTGCAACATATTGTTGTTACATAAAACTGCCATAGTGCCACTTACTAGTGACTTACTACGCCAATTCTTTTTAATAGGACAGTGGTGGCTCAATGGTCAAAGGTTCAGGCCCCAGCACTACCAAGCTGCTACTGTAACTGCTCCAGTGGTGGTGTATCATGGCTAACTCCAGCTTTCAACCATGCTGTGATGTAAATGTAAAAAATATAGGATGCTATTCTGATATTGTGAAAGGGTTAGGGTTAGTATTGCTCCTAATTTACTCATCACTCACTCACTCATTTTCTACCGCTTATCCGAACTACCTCGGGTCACGGGGAGCCTGTGCCTATCTCAGGCGTCATCGGGCATCAAGGCAGGATACACCCTGGACGGAGTGCCAACCCATCGCAGGGCACACACACACTCATTCACTCACGCAATCACACACTACGGACAATTTTCCAGAGATGCCAATCAACCTACCATGCATGTCTTTGGACTGGGGGAGGAAACCGGAGTACCCGGAGGAAACCCCCGAGCCACGGGGAGAACATGCAAACTCCACACACACAAGGACCCACGAACACTTGCTGAGTAACTAAGATACAGTACGAACAACATACAAGGGTTAAGCCATATATGTGACTGTTTGACATCCCTACAAGTCTCAATATCTCTGATTTCTTCATTAACAGCTCTAAGAGAAGGCTTTCAATGCTTTCATGCAACATGGCTTCAAAAGAGCATAACTTCATGAGAGCATGAAGTACATACCCTGAAGAAATATTTGCCATTTTAAGACAGATCAAGAAGACCTGAGCTTTCCCTCAGGCTGTAGATAGTGAGATTTGTTCTGAGTTTAGGAGTTTTCTCAACTTCTTTCTCCACTCCAGAAATGAAGGCTGGCTGACATTCAGCAGGGAGGAGTTCAGCTTGGAGACTGATATCCAAAGTGTAGCAAAGCACAAGGATACCTCTCAATGGAGGTAATGTTATTTTAGCTAATAGAGCAGAAGGAGAATCTGTCAATCACAGAGTGGAAAGAATAGCAAATAAACCAAATAAATTGCCAATGCTTTTATTTTACTCTCAGAGCTCAGAGCTTGATTTTTTGCAGGTAAATCACTTCAAGCTTGGTGCCATGACCACAGCCGCTCTAGAGACACCAGAGCAGAGGAATAAATGTATTGTTATTGATTATTCGTGACAGTGCTTTCAAGTGTCACATACTCTATACTAGCTAAACAGAGCACATTGATGTTTGGTTGTTTCCTGCTGGAGATCCTTCATTTCTTTGGTACTATTACATTTTGTTGACAGAACCATTTAAAAAAAAAAATCAATACGCAGTGACACTTCATGCTGAATTCAAAAAGAGTCTGAAGATTAAAAGCTATCCCTGGAGTTATCTAGAAGATTTGGGATTATTTATTTATTTATTTATTTATTTTAAATTCTGCACCACGATTCCAACACTGTCGATTCCAACAATGTTTAACTATTAAAGCTTTAAATCTTTGTCCAGAAGTTCTAAAATAGTCAGTAATGGTGTCAAAGTAAATGTATTCCTTCTTTAATATTTCATTGTTGGAAGAAATGGTGTTGTTTGCCCAGCCATAATTGATTTCACTGCACGTACAATCACTGAAAAATAATCCGAAAGAGGTAATCCATAAAATCAGTAATCCAGCACCAGCAGGGGAAATCTTGCTGAAGAGTAAAACCATATTTTTTGTTGTTGGTGATATCCCAAGCTTTGATGGAGTGTAATATTGTCTCTCCTCTAACTGAAGCCCATGATCAGCACCCTTTTCTATACTCTGAATGTATTCATTCGTCACAAAGACAAATGTTTTGTTTTGTTTTTATTTCATCATAAATATGAAGAAATGTCACATTTGTGTATTTCTGATACGTGGCTTTAATGGTTAGAGAGTTTGACTCCTAACCCTAAGGTTGTGGGTTCGAGTCTCGGCTGGCAATACCACGACTGAGGGGCCCTTGAGCAAGGCACCGAATTTGTCAAAATTATGTGGACGCCTCACTACCATATCTCAAATTACCTCAAAAATACGAGATCTATGAAGATATGGTTTGTCGAGGTCAGAGTGAAAGCGCTTAGAACCCTGGACTTTAACCTGAACACCTTTAGGATGAACTGTAACACAAACATAGAGGATATTAAAACAGCAAAGCGGGGTTAAATCTATAAGGAACGAGTTGCAATTAGTCACATGGCCACATATATTTGGTTATATAATTTACTTCAGACGTCCTCAATATTATCAGATTCAAATTTCTTTAATATATCCTACAAAATGAATTTAACCCTAGAGTTGATTATCTGTTAATGAAGTAGTTTTCATCTTCAGTAGCCACTTTATCCTGGTCCATTTATCCAATCCACCTACCAGCATGTTTTGGAAATTACCCTCATAAAAGAACCCATGGAAGAAATGGATAGAATATGCAAAACATCAAACAGACCGCAGTCTGAGCTTCAGGGACCCATGATCTCACTCACTCACTCTCATTTTCTACTGCTTATCCGAACTACCTCGGGTCACGGTGAGCCTGTGCCTATCTCAGGCGTCATCGGGCATCAAGGCAGGATACACCCTGGATGGAGTGTCAACCCATTGCAGGGCACACACACACTCTCATTCACTCACGCAATCACACACTACGGACAATTTTCCAGAGATGCCAATCAACCTACCATGCATGTCTTTGGACCGGGGGAGGAAACCGGAGTACCCGGAGGAAACCCCCGAGGCACGGGGAGAACATGCAAACTCCACACACACAAGGTGGAGGCGGGAATCGAACCCCCAACCCTGGAGGTGTGAGGCTTTTTAGCTGTTAGAATTTTATGTAAAATGATAAAACAGCGATATAACTCTACATCTGAACATGTAGAGTTCTACTTAAATACACAAAACAGTACACCATTTCTACAAACAAATGTGATATGAATAGTAAAGTCATTTCCAGGCATCCCTGCTAAATCACTGTGAATTTACAAAGCAGTGCACTTCTATTTGGCAATTCTGCCTAAAAAAAAAAAGATCAACATCAGAATGTTTTTATATTTCCTGACAGAAAATCAGCACGTACAGGGGGAGTAAAAATAGGTTACAAGATAAAGGAAGACTACATGAGGTTTCAGCTTGTCCATCAATGCATTACAATTTATTTCCAATAAACCACAGTGTCACTGATGAGCCAAAAACCCTTTTGCTCTATAGTGACTGAATTGTACAGTGGGTGTAGCGGGATTATGTCTTCATTTTTTTAGGTTACCATTTCAAAGCTACTTCTGAAGAACATAGCGCTGGAATCATAGAGGATCTCAGACATTCCAGGAAAAAGCCTGAATACCAACTGGGTAGATGGTCAGCTTTCAGAGGTCTTGAATTTATCACATCCTTAAAGTTAACTTAATCTTTAAGCTAGTTTGCCTGGCAAAGCATGTTATCAATAAAATACTTTAAAAAACAGACTAAACACTAGAGATGAGCCGGATTCTCGGCTGAAACGAGTATCCGGTACGGATAAAGCACTTCTGCCGAGTACGAGTATTATAAGAGTAATACGAGTCAATATCTGTGCTCGGATTGAATGAAAATCATCATTGGGTATCTGATTGTGTCAGCGTCCTGTGATAGGCTAGTCACAGCGCCCCTCCCCTACAGTAATAGGCTAGTCACAGCGCCCCTCCCCTACACACATACAGATGTATTGTGTTGCTGTGTCTCGCTCTGCTCACTCACAGTCACACACAGAACAGCTCTCTGTCTCTCCCTCAGTCACTTGGGTTCGCGGGTCTTTTCCGTTAACGTTTAGGGTTTCTTCAGCTTTTTACTTCGGGTTGTAACGTTAATAATACGGACTTACTAACCAGTAGAGTTCTGGTAAACGTGGGTTCGTTCAGACGTGGTGCTTTCTTGGTAGAATGCGACTCGCATTGCGTCTCTGCCTGTCGGAGATTTTTTCTTTTTTAAACCTTCAGCTGTCTCTAACCAGTAACCAGACACTGAGTGTCTGACACGTTTTTGCTGTATTTCATAAAAACATAAAGGTAGTAAGCTAGTGTTATAAATATTACAAATGAATTATTACCGGTTAAAGCCCCGCCCCTTTCAAGACAACAGCCCCTCCTACTTCCGGGTTAGGCCCCACCCACTCCGAGTACGGATACAGATACAGATAATTCATATGGTTAACAGATACGGATACAGATACAGATAATGCTGTACTCGCTCATCCCTACTAAACACTATAAACTGTCTTATTTGGAATGAACAGCGAAGCTGTATAACCACCTTTGGAGTGTGCTTCCACTGAGTAATGTTACTATTACATCTTGTTTTTACATGCAATTTGTTTTGTTAAGCCGTCTGAATAGGCAATTTACTCCATATGATTAGTGTAATTCCGCTTTTCATGCGTGGTTTAGGCATTAAGGCCTTTTTATTTAAAAAGAGTTCAGAAGTTCAACAGTGGAGAGATCTTTCACTGAAATGCAAAGGACCTACCTGTTAAATTGCATCCACAAAATGCAGACTTGGAGGAGGACTGCAATATTTAGGGCACCATTTCTGACAGATTAAGAGTCAACTGTCATCCCCGATGGCATCTAATGCTTAAATTCATGATGAGCTTTAGTAAGCAGTTTATTCTGGTCATTGACACATGGATCTTGGGCCAGTAAAACTAGGCGCAAAGTTGGAATACACCCTGGATTGGAGGCCAGTTCATAACAGGTTAATGAATACATTCATTCATTCATTCATCTTCTACCGCTTATCCGAACTACCTCGGGTCACGGGGAGCCTGTGCCTATCTCAGGCGTCATTGGGCATCAAGGCAGGATACACCCTGGATGTAGTGCCAACCCATCGCAGGGCAAATGAATACAGCTAAATAAATATAATAACATTGACTTGAGGCATTAACTCGTTTTCCTTCCACTGGTGGGGACTGTAGTGATAACAGCCTGAACAGTTTATCCCCAAATTTTCTCTGCCCAAATTTTCTACACCTTATCACAGATTCCAGCTTCTCCTTGGAAGGAAGCCAACTGTGAGATTTAATCTCTCCAGGGAGTTCTGAGTCTAATCCAATTCACCACCTAGCGAACCACTCTAGCAGGAGTCGACTAGGGGACACCCTTGTAAGGTGACCTCCTTCAGTGTGCAGGTGGTGAGCCAACCCGATGGCTCAATTTTGGGTTGATTCCAGCTGGGTTACATGGGTGGCCTGGTCACCTGCAGACACCACCCTCAGACTTAACTCTCAACATGGGTTTTGGTAACCCTAATCCCGGCAAGGTATGCTGTCTTATGCTGTACAATTTATCGATGTCTCCAGGATAGATCTTTGTAGGAGCCTACCCTCATAGAGGTGACCATCAAGGCCCTCCCAGGGGGCATTAAGCTCCATGTAACAGTCCTGATGTTTACAGAGTTACAAAATACCCTTCAGCACAAGAAGATTCTTGATACACAAAGGATAAATATATTGTATATACAGTATATAATTTTTTTTGCAATTGATCGGGTGCATTGTTGTGTCTCACTTGATCCTGAAGGTTGGAAGTTTGGAATATTTAAGTGTGTCTGTGGTTGACAGTGTTGAATGTTCAACATTCTACTTATTGCTGCAATAATACTTTCTGCACTTAAGAAGTACATTTTATCTCACAGACATCTTCTGGCGTATTGAACTCTTTTTCACCTTTTCACCGTCTCTTTCTGGTCTAGTCTGTATTGACACTTCTGTACTTCAGCCAGTTGTAGGAATGTTTGAAGGCCAGACATACTGTTTAATACAAAACTATTTTGACTGTTTGTAATTGCCTTGTTGAGAATCACACAAGTGTAAAAGTCAACTTCTGCCTGAGGTTTTACTGGTGAAACTGCAGTTGTGAATTTGCACAAATGTGTATGGCACAGGGGGGCATGGTGGCTTAGTGGTTAGCACGTTCGCCTCACACCTCCAGGGTTGGGGGTTCGATTCCCGCTTCCACCTTGTGTGTGTGGAGTTTGCATGTTCTCCCCGTGCCTCGGGGGTTTCCTCCGGCTACTCCGGTTTCCTCCCCGGTCCAAAGACATGCATGGTAGGTTGATTGGCATCTCTGGAAAATTGTCCGTGGTGTGTGATTGTGTGAGTGAATGAGAGTGTGTGTGTGCCCTGCGATGGGTTGGCACTCCGTCCAGGGTGTATCCTGCCTTGATGCCCGATGACGCCTGAGATAGGCACAGGCTCCCCGTGACCCGAGGTAGTTCAGATAAGTGGTAGAAAATGAGTGAGTGAGAGAGAGTGAGTGAGTGTATGGCACAGATTCCACCCTCCCAGTTTGTGGCATGGTCATGATGTTTTGCTTTAGATTTACATTGTGACTTTTGTTGATGTTTTTTTGTGCTATGTTTATGTTCCAGTGTGTCTTGTTATTGGTTTGTTATCCCATGTTGTTCACCTCGTATGTGTTAGCCCTTAATTTGGTTGCCTTTTATATCCTGCTGTTTCTGTGTTTCCTCGTGAAATCTATTCCATTTATAAGCCTAGTGTTTTCTAATATCGGTTCAGTGTCCTGATCCTTGCCTTACTAGTGTAACCGTTTATAATTATGCATTAACCTATTTTTTTGATGCCTCCTTGTGCTCTTAACCATGCTTTCACTTCTGACATAATCAAACTTGGTGGCTTAATGTCAAAGCCACCGAGTTTGCGCACTTGCATCCTGCTTGTCACCACATATTATTCATGCGCTGCAATAATTTCATCTTGTTGTACATTTATGAAATATCAAAGGAACTGACTCAATTCTGTTAGTGTACATCGACCCCAGATTCATGTGATGCATTTACTCAATAATAAACATACTCTATATTCCTGTTTCTGGACAATCTGAACAAATGCAGACCAAATTTTTGTTATTACATACAGTTAATGGCAGTGCACATGTGTATATGTGTGTAAGTGAGGGTAGGAAGGAGAGGGTTTGAATTCAGTGTTGTATATTAATCTGGTTCTGAATCAGATTGCTTTTATAATTTGCACCAGTTCTCCTTAACAAACATAGAAAGTCATTTTAAGCTGTTTTATGCATGTTTAATTCATATTCTTTCTTACAGAGCAGGTTTATGAGTGCACTACTACCACCTGTTAATTACTACATATAACAATCATGTACTAACATTTACTTGAAGTGGTAGTTATTCACAAGTGAATTTATGACTCACAGCGTGTTTAGGGTTCGCTCTTTTCTGCTTCATGATTAGTTTATATATATTTAAGAAGAAATTCAGGTATTAGTGTACGTATTATTCATGTATTGCTTTTATAAATTCTCTCTCTCACTCTCACTCATTTTCTACCGCTTATCCAAACTACCTCGGGTCACAGGGAGCCTGTGCCTATCTCAGGTGTCATCGGGCATCAAGGCAGGATACACCCTGGACGGAGTGCCAACCCATCACAGGGCATACACACACTCTCATTCACTCACACAATCACACACTACGGACAATTTTCCAGAGATGCCAATCAACCTACCATGCATGTCTTTGGACCGGGGGAGGAAACCGGAGTACCCGGAGGAAACCCTCGAGGCACGGGGAGAACATGCAAACTCCACACACACAAGGCGGAGGCGGGAATCGAACCCCCAACCCTGGAGGTGTGAGGCGAACGTGCTAACCACTTAGCCACCGTGCCCCCAGCTTTTATCAATTGTAACCAGTAAATTTAACCCAGTAATCCCGGTAGTTATATAATTTAGTACAGAACTAAGACCATTTCTAATAATTTTCTATTACGTGTTCAAAAATCACTCATTTGTTTTAGTCGTATTTACTGAACCACCAAATCAGTTGTATTCAGTGTATAGCCATAGCTTACAGTGTCTGACTTGACAATAAGCCCCTCTGACCCTACCTCAGTAAGATGTTTCAGCATGCAATCACACTTGTATATTTTATACATATTTACATTTCTGCACACTTATATACTTGAATATTATCATCGCTGCACACATCCACTTTTTAACACTTACATTTGCAAGGTTATTACATGTTGCATCCTATTTCGTTGCTTCCACACATGCTTATGGAATACAATTACATTCCAATTTCAATTTTGTGTGTGTATGTTAGAACGTTTAGGATCTGTTTGAAATGAAACAAAATTGCTTGTGCACTACGGCTTCCAAAGGTGACATTATTATAGATATTGCCCATGGTAAATATGGACCACATGCCCAAAAATTTAAACAGTACTGTACTGAAAGCAATGATTATTTTACAAATCAATTTAAAATAAGTATAAAAAAAAGTGTGTGTGTGTGTGTGCATTCTATTTTATTTTTTTGTATTACGTGGTTTCTCTGTTTTCCCATGTTAAATGAAATAAATTAAGGTTCACTTCCAGTTCATATTGGGCTAAATCACATCATCCATCATGCTGGTGATAGATTTTTCACAAATAGCCTGTCATACGCTGTCATGTTTTTTACTCACATAATACATGTATGAAAATCATCACGGCTATTAAAGCTAAAAGTACTGATTAACTCATGGCCTTTGTTTAAAAGCTGCTTTTGTTTGTATCCCATATACGAGGGAGGAAGAAAGAAGAAAGATCTTTCAACCAGAAGAGGATGGAGAATGACTATAACTCAACAATTAGGCGTTAACCGTGCATGTGGGAGCAATTACACCTGATTACAGTGTTTCATAAAGTGATAAACAGTACTGTCTCTAATTGTCCCTTATCTCCTGTGAAATTCATTAAGAGAAGCAGCGGGTGGCTTTGCTTGTACACATGACTTATGTGTCTGTGCATTTTCTCTGTAAGAAAAATAAACAGTTTCCAGATCAGATAGTTGGATCAAAATCTTGGCTTTTTTTTTTTTCATTTTAATCTCAAACCTCTAAATAACATTTTATTTGCTTTTCATGTCGAGACAGTTTTAGCTCGATAACCCAACAACTTAGATCTTGCTCAGCGTTTTAAAGGGTAATCCTGCATGTGATATTGCTCAGTTAGAATAAAGTATGAAGTAGAGGAGTAGATCAGAGAGGTTTAGCACTGCAGAATCTCTGAGATTGAGAAATTGCAGTGGGATGAACAGCTGCTATAGAGGGCAGGAGGTCAGTGACATGGCCATCACACATAAGGAGGGTTCTTTTCACTGAGTTGCAATTTTGTACTTTCCTGAATTCCCACAGATTAAAGATCACAGTAGCCTTGACTCATACTGCCTTCAGCACTAATGTCGAACAGGATGTGATAGATTAGTGGAAGTTTTGGACTAGTGATCAGAGGATTGTGAGTTTGAATCCCAGGTCCACCAAGCTGCCACCACTGGGCACCTGAGCAAGACCCTTAACCCTCTATTGCTCAGTTGTATAAAATGACATACAGTAAAAATGTATGTTATTCTGAATAAGCATTTCTGCTAAATGATAGAAACATCAGCGCTTAGGGATCTTTTATTCTACTTCTTTTATGTCAAGTAAAGAAAATCATTTGTGGGTTAAGGTCTCACTTTATGACTAAATTAATGCTGAATTAATTATTGATCAGCTTTCAAGTCCCTGCACTGCCAAGCTGCCACTGTTGGGCCCGTGAGCAAGGCCCTTAACCCTCTCTGCACCAGTGGTGCTGTATCGTAGCTGACCCTGTGCTCTGACCCCAACCTCCATAGTTGGGATAATGTGAAAGAATATCACTGTGTTCTAATGTATATGTGACACAAATAAAGTCTGCTTCTATTTTAGCTTCTAATGCTTACTTAAATATTGAGGTTTTGTTATTGTTCACTACACCTCACAAACATTTTACTGGAATTGTAACACACCACAGAGTTTTTATTAGTTTCTGTATACATTGGTGTCCAGATGACCAGACACATGAGCAGACACATGGTCAGCTTAAACTTCAAACCAGATCATGTACTAGTACTTCAGTGGCATGTGAAGAGACAATGATGGAGATATTTAGCAATGGACTATCAGATTTATCAATATTTTGTAGTTATCCATCAGTACATATTCAAGTTAATTTCCTAGATGGAAAATCACAACATTTGTCACTTAATTTAAAATATTGAAAAAAGCTAACCAAGCATTCCTCTACCTGGACATTTAGACACGTTTGGATATGAAAACTAACAAAAAGTGTTGCATCAAAGACCGGTTATACTGTTTTAAATTATTCCTGGTCAAATAAGCCAAGCAAACTGACAAAAAAAATGGCACACTAAAATCAAGCTTCACGTTAGTTCTGGCAGGCCTCGTTGTCAAGCGTGCATCAGCTGTTAATCAGCTGTCCACGACACACACCAATCCGGTTACGACATCTATATTACCCGACCATTTAAATTCCCATTCATTGAGCCGCTTTCTTCGCTTTCGTCGCTGCTGCTGCGACATAAACTCCCTCCTCCAACCCTGACTCCACCATGCCGGAACCCGTGTTCATGTACCAGTCTTAAATCTCCACATATTTTTTTCTCTCTCTTAATTTTTTCTTTCTTTCTCTTAATTATTTATTTATCCATTTATTCATTTATTATTTGCAAAAAAAATAAATAAAAAAAACTGCATGATCAGTGGTCCTGTTATGGGAGGTCTATTCTATTTTCAGTTGCTGCTCTCCCCGCTCGGTCCATGCATGCGCATGGACGGGCGCGTGGATTCCTGTCCAGAACAGAACCATACCACCAACACTAACTGTATGCTAGCATCTAATAAATTCTCATTGACAAAGTGGTCCTGACAGAAATAAGATTAGGATCAGATCTAGCAGAATGAAGCTCATTACAAAGCATATAATAAACAGTACACAGAAGGGTACAGTGTTTAGCACGTGTTAGTATATAAACAGCACGTAGCAGTAAAATGTACAGTGCTCAAAGAGAAATTAAAAAAAAACCCTGCTGTACAACTGCAGTAACGTCTAACATGTGAGGAAATCAAGGACAAAATCAGTGACATGACAATGATGGAGTTGACACCGAAACAAAACATTGCTGAAGGGAGATATTAGTTACAGTAAGTTTTATCCATAAAAATAATTTTACGTTTTAAAATCAGTTGCTTAAATGTTAAAATTCTTACGATGCTCATTTCATGAACATTAAAAATGATAATGAACAGATGCTGATTTTTTTTTTCTCTCTAGTATGGTAATTTTTTATGGCTGTTTGTTTTCTTTAAGTCTATTTGGTATAACTGTGAGGCGCAGCGTCTTCTGGATCATTGCTGACAGTGTTTCATTAATTCTGCTGTATCTCAGTGGGTGTGGATGAAGCATGCTGTGCTTCTGATCGATTCGTTATGGAAAACGTACCGGGCCACTCTGAAGTAAGCGAGCATGTATTAGATTAGAAATTAGAAGTCAGGTCCGAACGATAGGAAGTTGACAATGTTGTGCTTTCCAATCCAGCTGCTTCTTTAAACCATTACATGATGCAGATTGAACATTTAAGAAAACACCTTGATTGAATCAGACTTGAAATTTTCTCTGCTGGCTGTTGTGTTTCCTATAAATGAAGGACTTTAGGATGAAAACAATCATTCATTCATCTCTAAAAACTGCTTTATCCTGATCACAGTCATTTTGGGGTCCACACACCTCCAGGGTTGGGGGTTCGTTTCCCGCCTCCACCTTGTGTGTGTGGAGTTTGCATGTTCTCCCCGTGCCGCGGGGGTTTCCTCCGGGTACTCCGGTTTCCTCCCCCGGTCCAAAGACATGCATGGTAGGTTGATTGGCATCTCTTGAAAATTGTCCGTAGTGTGTGATTGCGAGAGTGGATGAGAGTGTGTGTGTGCCCTGCAATGGGTTGGCACTCCGTCCAGGGTGTATCCTGCCTTGATGCCCGATGACGCCTGAGATAGGCACAGGCTCCCCGTGACCCGAGGTAGTTCAGATAAGCGGTAGAAGATGAATGAATGAATGAATGAATGAATGAATGAATGGTTTACTGGGTTGTAGACTTAGGATACCATCAACCTAAAGCTCTGTTCTAACATTTTTTAAACAAACAGGAAAATAAGCACCAGTTAAATTGTCTTAGGAAGAGGAAGGTCTTCACCCATCGTTTGAAGATGGCCAGTGGCTCAGCTGTTCGGACATCTAGGGGAAGTTCACCTCTTACCCTGAGAGATGGTGGTGGGACCAGTGAAGCAGTGCTGGTAGAGCTGAGGGACCAGAGCTCAAGGGATTGAAAAGAGCTTTGAGGTAAGAGGATGATGGTCCACTTTTGGCTTTGTAATACAAGACCACCAGAAACACACACACACACACACACACTTCTCTTGCTATACGTCTTGTTAGACCCTTCCAGTTGCATAATTTATTAAAGCAGCTAATTAGTATTATACTTACACATGCTTTAAAAAAACACTGTGTTTTTTTTCTCATTAGAACCAGCCAACTGCCCCACAAGGGCAAAAATGTCAGATATTCTCAACTTGTGGGGAAAAACTGTTGAGTTTGTACCTTGACTTGTAAAACAATGGCATGTGGGTATGTTTTGCAGAGGATCAAATCTGACAGCTGATCTATTAATAAATTCAGAGTCAAAAGGTGTGGAAAAAGAGAGCAAGTGTGAGTGAGTGAGAGATAGAGAGAGAGCGAGAGAGAGAGAGAGTGTGATAGTGAGAGATATACATTATTATATACTGTAAGATGTCTTTTCAGACAGGGTTGCTAGTGCAAGAAGAAGCTACACTATGTGAAATACTGAGTGGAAAACTCGTTATTAATTGGGAATAAGTGGTCAAAATAATAATAATAACAACAACAACAATAATATATATATAATAATTATTATTATTAAATAATTTGAGCCTTGTAAAGCCTGGGCAACTGTACTGTACAGAGCTAAAGCATGGGGAGCTACAGTACCTTCATATCCTGACTCAGATCCAATCTGTCTGATCTCAGCAACTATAACTTGTGGTACTGAATTGGACATCAGATAGAGGTAGAGATTCTTGAAAGGCACTGAAGGAATATTGGTCACATCCTCTGCAAATCCAGAGGGTGAAAGGTAAGGAGACTTACAAGCAGGAGATCTGGAGGCAGGAGATCTGGAGGCAGGAGATCTGAAGGCAGGATACGTGAAGGCAGGACACCTGGGGTCCGATATTATGAAAGCAAGACTCACCTCGGGGCAACTAGAATGATTGATTATTGATCTTAAACCTCAGCTGAGAGAGAGCAGAGTAAATTTTTATTCAGTAAAAAATCTCTTACTGTGCTCTCGTGGTATCTTCCGGAAAACAACTATACGTCTGTGTTTTCAGCTTTTTAAGGCAGCTGAGTCATCTGAGAATTGACTGTGCACATGGCAGTTTTGTCTTCACTCACAGTTTTGCTCTGCAGCGAAGTCTGTCTAGCAGAGAACATTTTATCATCAAACCCGTCGGGATTTTTCTTTAGTCTCTTGTAAAGGACTCAGCAGAAATACTGTGTGTGTGTGTGTGTGTGTGTCAGTGTGTGTGTTTGTTATGAAGTCTCTTCTGTTGCTGAAGCCTTGAGCACTGAGTGTTTTTTTTTTCCCCACTTATAGTTTTGCTCTGAATCAAGAAGCTTTGTGAGACATTGAACTGTTTTCTTTGGTTGAAGACACTCATGTAATTCCAACAAGTTTGTGAAAGCTTCTTTCTTCTTTTTTTTTATTTAGGATGGTTATATTCAGTTCAACTATTTTATTTTTATTTTACTGAGAATTCTGCTGTAGAAGTGAAGGTAGGTGTGATGGTGTTGTGCAGCTGGGAGCAGAGTGCAGTTCTCCAGATGGCTAGCCCTGAGGGAACAGAGCAAGGTGCTCCACCTCTTTCGAAAAAAGCCTGGAAATTAACCCCTGTGAGGATTCGTCTCTGTCGCTCTCTGCTTCCTAACCCCCAACCATCAAAGCAGGTTATTTTAAGCGCACAGCTTCTGGGTGACACATTTTCAAACAAGTTTTCGCATAGACTTTGTAAATAGTAGATACTGTTGCTGTAGTCTTGTGTTGCACTTCACTGAGATTATACACTCATCCTTTACTGTATAACCTGTACATCACACAATACACCTCTACATCTTGTACATTCCTGCCAATCTTCCAGTCAGTTGTCCAGTTTGGCAGACATGAGTGGTACTCTATGTGATCTTCTGCTGTTCTGCTGTAACTACCACCTTTGATGGGTTGTGTAATGTTCTGAGATTCTTTTCTGCTAAGAATCCGGTGCCTCCCTGTGAGATCGGATCAGTTTAGCTGCTCCTCTGACCTCCATCACCACCACTGTGCTTCTGGATGGTCTTTTTGTGGTGTAGATTCTGTTTGAACTAAAACTGAAATGGCCTTCCTTCCTTTCTTCCTTCCTTTACTTCCTTCCATCATCCCTTCCTTCCTTTCTTCCTTCCTTTACTTCCTTCCATCATCCCTTCCTTCCTTTCTTCCTTCCTTTACTTCCTTCCTTTACTTCCTTCCTTCCTTCCTTCCTTCCTTCCTTCCTTCCTTCCTTCCGCTCTCCCTTCCTCCCTCCCTCCCTCCTCCCTTTATCCCTTTTGTCCTTCATTCCTTCCATCCTTCCTTCCATCATCCCTTCCTTCCTTCCTTCCTTCCTTCCTTCCTTCCTTCCGCTCTCCCTTCCTCCCTCCCTCCATCCCTTTTGTCCTTCATTCCTCCCATCCTTCCTTCCTTCCTTCCTTCTTTCCTTCCTTCCTTCCTTCCTTCCTTCCTTCCTTCCTTCCTTCCTTCCTTCCTTCCTTCTGCTCTCCCTTCCTCCCTCCCTCCCTCCCTCCCTTTTGTCCTTCATTCCTCCCATCTTTCCTTCCTTCCTTCCTTCCTTCCTTCCTTCCTTCCTTCCTTCCTTCCTTCTTTCCCTCCTTCTTTCCTTCCTGAAATCATTTTCCCTGGTCAGATGTTTGATGTGCACATTAGTGATGAACCCGTATCTACATTGTGCTCCAGCCACATGATTGTCTGACTGGATAAAAGCATGAGGTCTGTAAGTGTTCCTAAACTTCTTAGGACTTTCTAATCTTAGAACATTTTGTAGCATTAAATGCTGAACATTAGACCTTTTTTCCCATAAGACTGTACTCACTTTACACCATTTTGTACAACGTACATTGTTCCTAACATCTTTATGATGCTAAGTAGACTGCCGACTTTAATGAGGTGTCTGTATTCAGATGAGTCCGTTTCTCAGCAGGTGTTTGCCATGGATCTGTATCACATCCTTTGTCTTGTTCTGAGAGGCAGCAGGGGGCCTTTTCTTCACATCACATCTTTATACAGGAGCGCTAGCTTTTAGTCAGCTATTAAGCTTGACAGTTTTCTTCAGTTAGTTAGTCAGAACTTTTTCAGTACTCCTGTGACTATATACAGTATTTATCACTTTTCTGTATATAACTCTCTCAGATACAATAGAAGAAATTTCTCATTGCATTATTTATGAACACATCCACACTCGCATTGTATTCAGTCACTGAAATGCACCGTCAATCAAACACTCTTGCAATTTTCTTGCCAACTCAATATTTCATCTGTAATCCTTATGAAAGTGTTAGATTGATGTCCGAAAACTAGCTATGTGTCAGATCTCATATTTGTTTTTGCTTTCTCCCTCTTTTCCTCCCTCCTTACCTCCCTCCCTTCCTTATGTGCTTTCTTTCTTCCTCCCTCCCTATTTAAGTTTCTTCTTTTCTCCTTTCCTTAATTCAACTTCTTCCTACTGTCCTTCCTTCATTCTTCCCTTCCATTCTTCCTTCCTTCCAGCCTTCCTCTCACCTTTCCTTCCTTCCTTCCTTCCTTCCTTCCTTCCTTCCTTCCTTCCTTCCTTCCTTCCATCTCTCCTTTCTGTCCTTCCTTCCTTCCTTCCTTCCTTCCTTCCTTCCTTCCTTCCTTCCTTCCTTCCTTCCTACTGTCCATCCGTCTGTCCTTCCTTTCTTCCCTTCCCACTGTCCTTTCTTTCTTCCCTTCCTACTGTCCTTTCTTCCTTCCCTTCCTACTGTACTTTCTTCCTTCCCTTCCCTTCCCTTCCCTTCCTACTGTCCTTTCTTCCTTCCCTTCCTACTGTCCTTTCTTCCTTCCCTTCCCTTCCTACTGTACTTTCTTCCTTCCCTTCCCTTCCCTTCCTACTGTCCTTTCTTCCTTCCCTTCCCTCCCTTCCCTTCCTACTGTCCTTTCTTCCTTCCCTTCTCTCCCTTCCCTTCCTACTGTACTTTCTTCCTTCCCTTCCCTCCCGTCCCTTCCTACTGTCTTTTCTTCCTTCCCTTCCCTTCCTACTGTCCTTTCTTCCTTCCATCCATCTGTCTGTCCACCCATCCTTCCTTCCTCCCTCCTTCCATCCCTCCCTTCTGTCCTTCCTTCTGTCCTTCCTTCCTTCCTTCACTCTATCTGGCTTTCTAATATGATTTGTTTTTCTCTTCATATTCATTAATCTTAGCTTGTGTAATACTTTCTTTTTTCTGGTCTCAGGGCTGTTTGAAAGGGGTCTGTGGTTCACTTCAAAGGAAATGCATCGTGGTCCGTATCGGGTGCGGAAACTTGGTAACGAGATCAGTTCAATTTGTCACATTACCAGTAAATAGCTGCCCTGGTTATTGGTGTAAAACCTGACAGTCACAGAAGTGGCAGAATGTAATTAGGTCACTTCAGTAGTTTGACTACTTTAAACGAGAGCGTCACCGAAGATATTCACACCTAGAGCCGATCCAATACAGATACCTACTGGGAAAAAAAAACAACAGATAAAACCTCTACTCACGGCTCCCTTAAAATATCATTTAAAACTAAATAGTCTCATTCCGTACAAAATCCACCACCAAACAGATGTGTTCTTCTAATAAATAACAGAAGACGGGCTTTAATGGAATCAAAACAGTGTGAGATACATTCATGAGGGATCTAATGATCTGTTAAGCATATTAGATTGCTTTGTAGCGTTCAGCTCACAACAGAAAACATGAAGACGCCTCAGAGGACGTGCAGAAAAAAAGGCATGCTTTTCAATAAGTGTACTCATTCACTTCCATCCATCACTTCACTTGTAGCTGTCAAGGTTGTAGTCCTGTGATGCCGCCGTCATCAGTAGCTGTTCCTGGGAGCTGTCATAACGGTGCCTTCTTGTCATTTTTTAACATTTAATGTGCACAGTCAGTGCTGTCAGGGCAAACTCGTCAGGCTGAATGGTAAATAGTAAATAGAAAACAACACCTCCCTGGAGAGGGATGGAAATGAGGACTTGCTCTTTTAGACAAAAGCAAACTTTACTTCAGGTTAAATTGCCCCTTTTTTCAAGAAAAGTGCAATCAAAGCTGAGGCTTTTTTATCAGTATGACTGAGTAGAAAGCGAGCTTTTAATGACAATTTATATTCAGAACAATTAATTACAACTTCCGTCGACCAATTTGCTTTCCGTTAAGTCATTAAAAACAGAAAAACACACAACAAACAAACAGAAAAATTGTACAAATATCCCATCAGCCATGTGCTTTTAAAAATAAAAAAATGTCTTTATCCTGGACGTAAAAATATTAAGAGAAGAGGCTTGTCTAATGGACAGTGGCAAGGCGTTCCAGAGCCTGGGGGCAGCAATACAGAAAGCACGATCTCCCCTGCACCTAAGCCTCGACTTTGGGGTAAACAGTAGATCCTGGTTGGAAGACCGAAGGGATCTAGTGGGTTGATACTCAGTCAGTAACTCACTGAAGGACTGGAACTTAGAGCCCGTCTCCAAGTCGACACATCGCAGGGTGACCTCCACACTTAGACTTTCGGTTAATAAAGACCCATGTGTCTGGGGTTTATTCCCATGTGTCTGGGGTTTATTCCCATTAAGGCATATCACTCTATTTCTAAGGCATTTTAAGGCTTTTAAGGAGATATTCGTCCTCTCTCTCTCTCTCTCTCTCTCTCTCTCTCTCTCTCTCTCTCTCTCTCTCTCTCTCTCTCTCTCTCTCTCTCTCTCTCTCTCTCTCTCTCCTCTTCTTCCACCGATTCTGGCCCTGAATCCCCTGTTTACATTCTTTCTTCTCCTGTCTACTAAGTTACTATAATAAAAACAGTCCCTCTTTTATCCACCCTCTGACTTCTGGTTAATATAATCTCTAGTTATACATTACCTTGGTATTAATATAATAATATTAATTATATTATAATATAATATAGTCTAAGTATAATATATTCTCTTAAGGCTCAAGGATTTTTTTACAACGGGGGAACCATTCAGAGATTTATGTATGGGTATAAGCAAATGAATTATTTTATTGCAAGTCTGATATTAAATGAGTCAGGACTCGGTTGGCTTTCAGTGTGCGACATGTTTTTTCATCTGTTGGATAAGTTCATACTGAATATTAGAGGTTGAAGATAACACTTCAACCACTAAGTTTATGTATAAGCACCAGGGTCATCTCAGAGAACAGAAATGGGACTGATATCACCGTTTACTTTGAAGATACACATTTGAACACATTTGTGTTAAAAAATTCTTTTATATTACTCTCTTGCTCCTACTGTAGATGGATAGCTAAAAAAAGATGTATTTATGAAAAACTACAAAAAGCCCCAAGTATCTACTTTCATATGAGCCATTAAACACCACTGGGGAGTGAAAGGAAGTAAGGAAAGGAGAGAGAAGGGAAGGAAGCAGAAGAAATTCAATGCTGAACATCAGCATCCCAAAACAGAAGGAAATTACATTTTTTTGTCGTCTGCTTCGGGGGCACGGTGGCTTAGTGGTTAGCACGTTCGCCTCACACCTCCAGGGTCGGGGTTCAATTTCCGCCTTGTGTGTGGAGTTTGCATGTTCTCCCCGTGCCTCGAGGGTTTCCTCCGGGTACTCCGGTTTCCTCCCCCGGTCCAAAGACATGCATGGTAGGTTGATTGGCATCTCTGGAAAATTGTCTGTAGTGTGTGCTTGTGTGAGTGAATGAGAGTGTGTGTGTGCCCTGTGATGGGTTGGCACTCCGTCCAGGGTGTATCCTGCCTTGATGCCCGATGACGCCTGAGATAGGCACAGGCTCTCCGTGACCCGAGGTAGTTCGGATAAGCGGTAGAAAATGAGTGAGTGAGAGAGAGTGTCGTCTGCGTTTCATAAACAGAGTTAAATGTACTTGTAAATCATTTGTTGTGCACAAACACAGAGCTGTTAGCTTGTTTGGTGTGATTATTATTTATATTTTTTTAAATCTCAAGGCTACATGACCGCTAGTCCTACCCACTAACAGTTAGCCGGAGTGATTAAGTACAAAACGCGATGGAAGATATCAACGCCGCCGGCTCTTGGACCGACTGCGTCCTTTTGGTTTCTCATAGTGCTGTGAACCTAATTAACTCTGTGACCTTTCAGTGTTTAATTAACTTTAGAGGGTTATTGGAGCTGGAGCTGGAGCTGTAAACACAGCATTACTACAAGTTGATAAAAATAGCGATGATGAATGAAGGAATCTGCTATTCAAGGCTTTAAAAGACCAGATTTGTGCATTAGAAGGGCTTTGTATTTAGATGGATACCTAGAATAACATAAAAGTCTTGCATTTTGTATTATTGAAAGAGTTCTTATTGGTTCAACAAACACTTACCTGGTGCTAGCAAGAAAGTGTAAAGGAAAAAAAAACATTTACAGCATTTAGCAGACGCCTTTATCTAGAGCGACTTACATTTTTATACAACTGAGGGTTAAGGGCCTTGCTCAGGGGCCCAGCAGTGGCAACCTGGTGGTGATGGGAATTGAACTCACAACCTTCTGATTGGTAGTCCAGCACCTTAACCACTAGGCTCCCCCAAATCCAAGTGAGCTGAAGCACGGGATTTGATGCCGATATAAAACATGGTTGGAACGAGTTTTAAGTCTCTTTCAAGCTCGTTTTAGTCTCAAACTATTAAAACGTCTTTATTTACGGCACCTGACATGACAGCGAGTTTGTTTAGAGACGTTTCTGCTTTCGCTTTGCTGTTAACCTTAAGTGACACTTTAATTTGAAAGGAAGAAAGACATGTCGAGCTCCCGCTGGAGTGTTGTAAGCAAATGCAGAACGATGTTTCATTTGGTGGTTGAGTTGTCAAGAGGAAAGGTCTCATTTATCTCTGCTTTAAAGTGCTTGCTGAATTGATTCAGGTGAAGGTTATTTATGGTTTCAGAGCCAGCTTGGAGTCAGCTAGGGGGAAAAAAAAGAGAAGCAATTTAAAATAGAAGATTATATTTAAATTAATATTTATGTAAATTTAATACAGTCACATGTATAACTACAGGTCTGAAATTGACCAATCACGTAGAAGCAGAGCAATGCATACGACCGTACAAATGCAAGTTTTTGGGTTAATATTCATATGAGAGAGATAAGAAGGTGCAAAGTGTTTACTTTGGAAAAATATCCAGTTAGCACTAGACCTATAGGAAGAAATGCCTTGATGTGTGAGACAGAGGAATCAGAAACTTTAAACTGGTTAAAGGCCACAGAAACACAAATGAATGAATGAATCTGGGGCATAAAAGCCTTTATTATCACCACATGTACATTACAGCCAGTGTTGTGCTAGTTACTAAGAAATAGTAACTAGTTACAGTTACTAGTTACGTCATTCAAAAAGTAACTCAATTACTTTGTTGATTACTTTACACCAAAAAGTAACGCGTTACTGTTAAAAGGAACTTTTTAGTTACTTTTTTAAAGAACGTTCTTTAATGTTCCCATTAATGCCCTTTTATGCGTTATGGTCTATACAAACACAATACTGTTTGTTGATCTGTCCCCAGCTAACAGTCCGGTTAAAATCTAGTCGCTGTTGTTTGGCTGGAGGGGCTTGACTCAGTTCGAGTGTGTCCACAGACACAGGGTTAGCTTCTAGCTTCGTCGTGGCATTTGGTTTCTACCTCCAGATTGGAGTTGCTGTTTATCGCAGTAGATCACAGGACCTTCGAACCAGAAAGACACAGCTTACATTTGACTAAAAGTTTTTTGTCTTTATGCTCAACTAAAGTGAAATAATGAGAATATTTCCATGTTGAGAAACTCGTCTTGCTCTCGCCTCGACTCGCCGTTACTGCCGCACATACTTGAATAAACGGAAACACACCCACAGCGTGGTGTCTTCGTGTTTACAGGTTGGTATCCACCAATCCTACAATGCGTTGCTGCTGTAAACAGGTTAGTCTGTAGGCTACACTTCAGCCAAAATGAATTAATTTAAAAAAAGTAACGGACAAACACACCATATGGTAACGGTAACAGAGTTACTTTATTTAAACTGTAATGCGTTAGAGTATTAGTTACTGTCAAAATTAACTGCGTTACAGTAACGCGTTACTAGTAATGTGTTACTGCCTAACACTGATTACAGCACAGTGAAATTCATCCTTGATATGTCCCAATTGAAGAGGTTGGAGTCAGAACACAAGTCAGACATGATATAGCACCTCTGGAGCAGAGAGGATTAAGATTTTTCACAAAGTTACTGTTAAATTGATGACGTAAACAATACGTGATATCTGACTGACAAAATATTCCTTTTTTTTTTTAGTGCACAGACTCACTGAACATTAACAAAGCATCATCAGTTCTTTTTCATTTGTTAGATGCCCTTATCTGGGGCAACTTATATTTATCTCATTGATACAACTGAGCAGTTGAGGGTGAAGGTTCTTGCTTAGGGACCCAGCAGTGGTAGTTTGGTGGTCCTGGGATTTGTGACCTCACACCTTTCCACCCACTCAGCTACCATTTCCTATTGTTAGTGCTGGAAAAATTATAGTATTTTATACTATATTATATATTATACTATAAATAATAAACCGACAATTTCTGAATATTACCTTTTACTTCTACAGTTTGGATTCCACTCAAAAAGCAGGAGACTGTGTATAGCTCATTGAGCACTAAAGGTTTTTAGATAACAGGAATCGCATACGACGTCCATCATTTCCGAAGAGGATCAGCCGTGAAAGGAATCGCTACCCTGAAGCATTCACAGGAATCACAAGCGCAGATCTGAATACGAGCTCGTTCCTCTGAGCCGAAACTGCTCGGTTTTAACAAAACCAAGGATCTGCGCATGGAGACGCATCTATTCAGGCAGAAAAGAGAACAGAAAGAGACTCGATGTTCCCCACAAGTCCTTCCTGACATGTCGAAAAAGCCTGAAACGAGAGATGTTCACAATTTGTACTTTGGTGGAGTTTAATCACCTGTGATTTGATATAAACACCACACACTGAAAAGAAACTTTCTGATTTTAAGATCTTCAAGAGATCAACTTTCAGTGACACTTTGTTTTTTAATGAATATCCAGATTTTTTTTTTTACAGGATCAGGATCTGACAGACTTCAGACACCACTAAGCGCTCGGGCGGCGAGATCAAAAAGCCACGTCTGCTGGTACGTCTCTCTTTCATCTGCCTGAACTTTACCATCCAGGTTCGTTTTTATCCCTACTGCCTGCTGGGAAAAAAGGCATAGATTCCGTATGGATAATTTGCCTTATAATTTGGACGTCTAGCCTGCAGAACATCCGATATGAGCTCAGAGAGCTTGAGAACATGGCGTGTTTCAGCAACGCGAAAGAAAAGTGTGAACTGTGAGAAAGGAACGGATCGAGGAAGAGTCTGATGAAGTCGTGGATGTGATGAGAGACATTTTTCATCCACGGGGAGATAAAAAGGGGCGTGTCTTGCACTGCTGCCCTTTTTATACTTCTGTGTACAGGTTGAACAAGTGTTTGTGTGTGTATGTACAGTATATGTGTGTGTGTGTGTGTTTGTGTGTGTGTCACTCGAGCTGCAGCGAAACCTGCGACTTCACCGCATTTCACCATAAATGTCTTCTATTTATGTGTCGGCACTCTGATAATGGCCCGCTATTGAAACACTGCTGTAGGTGTGTGGGTGTGTGTGATGTGCTGATTACGGTCACCACATTTTTAAGCATCTCTGCATCACAGTGAGTTGTTAGAGATGTTGGAAATATAGATACGAGCAGTAGAACATCAGCCACATGGGTCAACTACGTACGTGCAATAATCACTGTGCTTTTGTACTTCAGGATAGTTTTACTGTCCTCTCTTCACACTGGGGCTTTTATGGAAGGTTGTACGTAAATGCTTTTGTAGGCCAGGGCCCTTTTTTATGAAAATAGGAATGTGGTAGCTCAGTGTTTAAGGTGCGAGACTCCTGATTGGAAGGTCATGA